>NC_091203.1:16503700-16598700 GCF_040958095.1 Procambarus clarkii | reverse complement strand
GGCTGAGAAGTGCGTTCTGGCTATTAGGCACGACATATATATATATATATATATATATATATATATATATATATATATATATATATATATATATATATATGTCGTACCTAGTAGCCAGAACGTACTTCTCAGCCTACTATGCAAGGCCCGATTTGCCTAATAAGCCAAGTTTTCATGAACTAATGCTTTTTCGACTACCTAACCTACCTAACCTAACCTAACCTAACATTTTCAGCCAAGTTTTCCTGAATTAATATATTTTCTCTAATTTTTTTCTTGTGAAATGATAAAGCTTCCCATTTCATGATGTATGAGGTCAATTTTTTTTTATTGGAGGTAAAATTAACGTAGATAAATGACCGAACCTAACCAACCCTACCTAACCTAACCTAACCTATCTTTATAGGTTAGGTTAGGTTAGGTAGCCGAAAAAGTTAGGTGAGGTTAGGTTAGCTAGGTTAGGTAGTCGAAAAAACATTAATTCATGAAAACTCGGCTTTTTACGCAAATCGGGCCTTGCATAGTAGGCTGAGAAGTGCGTTCTGGCTACTAGGTACGACATATACATATATATATATATATATATATATATATATATATATATATATATATATATATATATATATATATATATATATATATATATATATATATATATCTATATATATATATATATATATATATATATATATATGTATATGTCGTACCTAGTAGCCAGAACGCACTTCTCAGCCTACTATGTATGACCCGATTTGCCTAATAAGCCAAGTTTTCATGAATTAATGTTTTTTTCGACTACCTAACCTACCTAACCTAACCTAACCTAACTTTTTCGGCTACCTAACCTAACCTAACCTATAAAGATAGGTTAGGTTAGGTTAGGTAGGGTTGGTTAGGTTCGGTCATATATCTACGTTAATTTTAACTCCAATAACATAAAATTGACCTCATACATAATGAAATGGGTAGCTTTATCATTTAATAGGAAAAAAATTTGAGAAAATATATTAATTCAGGGAAACTTGGCTTATTAGGCAAATCGGGCCTTGCATAGTAGGCTGAGAAGTTCGTTCTGGCTACTAAGTACGACATATATATATATATATATATATATATATATATATATATATATATGTCGTACCTAGTAGCCAGAACTCACTTCTCAGTCTACTATGCAAGGCCCGATTTTCCTAATAAGCCAAGTTTTCCTGAATTAATATATTTTCTCTAATTTTTTTCTTGTGAAATGATAAAGCTTCCCATTTCATGATGTATGAGGTCAATTTTTTTTTATTGGAGTTAAAATTAACGTAGATATATGACCGAACTTAACCAACCCTACCTAACCTAACCTAACCTATCTTTATAGGTTAGGTTAGGTTAGGTAGCCGAAAAAGTTAGGTTAGGTTAGGTTAGGTAGGTTAGGTAGTCGAAAAACAATTCATGAAAACATGGCTTATTAGGCAAATCGGGCCTTGCATATGTTACGGTGCCCTCTCCTATTTCTTTCGTTTGCCGGCTTAAAGAGTCATATCAGTTCTCCCTACTGATTCTCTGAGGTTCAGGGAGTCTAATGATATATGTGGCGACCAGACCGACTGCCAGTAAAGGGAAGGAAGTTACATTATAAGTTGTAAATAAAGGGAAATTGGCGCCCTGTTATAAAATAAAAGAGTATCCCCTAATGCGGATATGACCTTTTGGAAGGGACACTAGCCGATCGCGGATTGGCCGACTTAGGTCGCGGGCGACCAATCAGGGCCCGCCATGACGTCACCGAGTGCCCCGGGCGGCGCCAACGTCAGAAGTGACCCGACCTTGGAAGCGACAGGACGCACCTCGGTCTGCTCTCCAGGATTAGAGGCTCTACAAGCCTTTCTTAGTGGATTAGTGCTGGCTATTGCAGCCCATCGGATATATTGGAGACCCCGCGCTTCTGGGAAGCAAAAGGAACCAAGTTTATTGAGCGAAAGAGGGCCAAACTTGGAAAATATTCGGCGACGACGCAGGGCGGCGACGCTGGACGTTGAGGGTCAGAAAAGGTGTGGCGGGCAAGCCTAGCTGTGACCGGGTCACATCCACTGAGGGTCTTGGAAGGACGACACCGTGCCTAGGACAAGGAGCAACGCCTTGTGGAAGGGGCGAGTGTGGGAAAAATAGTGATTAGCTCAGCGCCCATCGATGAACCAGGATTAGGGCAGCTGAATCTCAGGGATTGGAACGCCGACGACGCGAAGGCTCCACGACACCTGAGGACCTGTGGGACGTTCCTGGATCGTCGAAGATCGACTCAGGAAGCGTGGGAACCTCACACCATCGAGGGACAGGCGTCGTGAGCCAGGAATGTAAGGTAGATCATTTTCCCTCCCATTACCCCTTGTGTGAGTAGGCTAGTTAGGCCACAATAGTTACTTATGTATGTGGCAGCAGGACTTTAATGCTTTAGTAGTATACTAGGCTGCAAGGCAGCTTGTGTCCAGGACTGTCAGAGGAGACAGTGTGTATGGATGGCAGGACAGTGAAGGAGAGGCGCCGACGTGGTGAAGAGGCCCTCCTGTGTGAGAGTGTGGGACTCCTGTCTTTCTGCCCGGTTGAAGGAGTGTTGGAGGTCGTGGAAGAAGAGGCTGACGATCTCCAGACTTAGTATCCATATTTCCATATTCATGTATTACTTGTGATTGTTTGTGTGTTCATGTAATTTGCATCAGTAAATTCGCACATTTTATCACTGTGTTTAAGTGTGCCTCCATTTATGATATTTCTCTATGAGCATACACGAAGGTTATCATAGTACCACCTAGGGAACACTACGTTCCCTATAGCAGTTCTAATTGCCTGGAGAGTGGTAGAGACAGGACAGACTTACATAAAAGTGTACCCTTAGCCATCCGATCAGTATCGGTGTCTGAATGGGGGCAACTATTAACGTAGTGGCTAGAGAGAGGTAAAGCCACACAGACCTTCCTGGGAGAGTACCCTGGGCCAACAGTCTAGTAGCAGATCTATGGGAGTAGCAATCTTCTGGCTACAAACAATATATAATACACCCACTGAACTGCATTGCTGGGGTGCAGATATAATAACCCAGCTGGCGACCTTGCTAAGAAGAAGATAGAGAAGACAGGCGGGAAAGGAGTTCCTGCAACCTTTTTGTCTGGCAGGCAAGACTCAGGGAGGTTATGGTTATAAGGTAAGCCTGAGTCTTCCTTCACTCCCCCACGGGTCTAGGCCGGAACTGTTAACAGCAGTTTCCCCGTGTTTGACTGAAGGGCTTCCAGGGTGAATCAGTGGCACCCCTTTTGTGGTGGAAGCAAAGACCTGCAGAGGTGGGCATTGTTGGTCCTCTCCTGAGTGACCAAGGAGATTCTGGTGAATCTCGGAAGTCGGACGGGCTGAGTATTTGGGCCTTTTGAGCCCCTAGCAGCCGAGTGCTAGCAGAGCCCCGGCCCGGACCACCAACCCCCCCACGTGACACATAGTAGGCTGACAAGTGCGTTCTGGCTACTAGGTACGCCATATATATATATATATATATATATATATATATATATATATATATATATATATATATATATATATATATATATATATATATATATATATATATATAGAACTGAAAACTCACACCCCAGACGAGACTCGAACCCATACTGCCAGGAGCAACGCAACTGGTATGTACAGGGACGCCTTAATCCGCTTGACCATCACGACCGGACATAAGGAAGTGATAGCCGAAGCTATTTGAACCACTTCCCCGCCGGCACTCGGATGGTAATCTTGGGCATAGCATTTTATCAAATCACCTCATTCTTTGGGGCACACGTGAGGAACACAAATGCAAACAAGCCTAAATGGTCCCCAGGACTATATACAACTGAAAACTCACACCCCAGAGGTGACTCGAACCCATACTGCCAGGAGCAACGCAACTGGTATGTACAGGGGTTCGAGTCACTTCTGGGGTGTGAGTTTTCAGTTGTATATAGTCCTGGGGACCATTCAGGCTTGTTTGCATATATATATATATATATATATATATATATATATATATATATATATATATATATATATATATATATATATATATATATATGTCGTACCTAGTAGCCAGAACGCACTTCTCAGCCTACTATGCAAGGCCCGATTTGCCTAATAAGCCAAGTTTTCTTGAAGTAATATATTTTCTCTAATTTTTTTCTTATGAAATGATAAAGATACCCATTTCATTATGTTTGAGGTCAATTTTTTTTTATTGGAGTTAAAATTAACGTAGATATATGACCGAACCTAACCAACCCTACCTAACCTAAGCTAACCTATCTTTATAGGTTAGGTTAGGGTAGGTAGCCGAAAAAGTTAGGTTAGGTTAGGTTAGGTAGGTTAGGTAGTCGAAAAACAATTAATTCATGAAAACTTGGCTTATTAGGCAAATTGGGCCTTGCATAGTAGGCTGAGAAGTGCGTTCTGGCTACTAGGTACGACATATATATATATATATATATATATATATATATATATATATATATATATATATATATATATATATATATATATATATATATATATATATATATATATTAGTATATTTTGGTAGCAGTCTTTCCTGTAGACATATATTATTAAATATGACCGAAAAAGTAAGATTAATAATTCTAACACGAATTTTCTCAATCTTTCGTACATTACGCTTCACTGTTGGAGGTAAATCAAAAATCAATTCTCCAAAATTCATTTTTATTTCTAGTCTGACGCGACACGGGCGCGTTTCGTAAAACTTATTACATTTTCAAAGACTTTAGTTCACAAATACACAACTGATTAGAACTTACGTATCTCCGATTTTATATCTACATTTGAGTGAGGTGGGAGGGGTGATGTGGCATTAACACAAGACAGAACAAGAGGGGATATTAATAGGGTATTAAAAGTATCAACACAAGACAGAACACAAACAATGGGTATTGAATAGAAGTGTTTGTAGAAAGCCTATTGGTCCATATTTCTTGATGCTTCTATATTGGAGCGGAGTCTTGAGGTGGGTAGAATATAGTTGTGCAATAATTGGCTGTTGATTGCTGGTGTTGACTTCTTGATGTGTAGTGCCTCGCAAACGTCAAGCCGCCTGCTATCGCTGTATCTATCGATGATTTCTGTGTTGTTTACTAGGATTTCTCTGGCGATGGTTTGGTTGTGGGAAGAGATTATATGTTCCTTAATGGAGCCCTGTTGCTTATGCATCGTTAAACGCCTAGAAAGAGATGTTGTTGTCTTGCCTATATACTGGATTTTTTGGAGCTTACAGTCCCCAAGTGGGCATTTGAAGGCATAGACGACGTTAGTCTCTTTTAAAGCGTTCTGTTTTGTGTCTGGAGAGTTTCTCATGAGAAGGCTGGCCGTTTTTCTGGTTTTATAGTAAATCGTCAGTTGTATCCTCTGATTTTTGTCTGTAGGGATAACGTTTCTACTAACAATATCTTTCAGGACCCTTTCCTCTGTTTTATGAGCTGTGGAAAAGAAGTTCCTGTAAAATAGTCTAATAGGGGGTATAGGTGTTGTGTTAGTTGTCTCTTCAGAGGTTGCATGGCTTTTCACTTTCCTTCTTATGATGTCTTCGATGAAACCATTGGAGAAGCCGTTATTGACTAGGACCTGCTATACCCTACAGAGTTCTTCGTCGACTTGCTTCCATTCTGAGCTGTGGCTGAGAGCACGGTCGACATATGCGTTAACAACACTCCTCTTGTACCTGTCAGGGCAGTCGCTGTTGGCATTTAGGCACATTCCTATGTTTGTTTCCTTAGTGTAGACTGCAGTGTGGAAACCTCCGCCCTTTTCCATGACTGTTACATCTAGAAAGGGCAGCTTCCCATCCTTTTCCATCTCGTAAGTGAAACGCAGCACGGAACTCTGCTCAAATGCCTCCTTCAGCTCCTGCAGATGTCTGACATCAGGTACCTGTGTAAAAATGTCGTCAACATACCTGCAGTATATGGCCAGTTTCAAGTTCATGTCGACTAAGACTTTTTGCTCGATGGTACCCATGTAGAAGTTTGCAAACAGGACACCTAGGGGAGAACCCATGGCGACCCCATCTACTTGCTTATACATGTGCCCATCCGGGCTCAAGAAGGGTGCCTCTTTAGTACAAGCTTGGAGTAGTTTCCTCAGAATATTTTCTGGCATGTCAAGAGGAGTACAGGCTGGATCACGATACACTCTGTCGGCTATCATTCCGATTGTCTCGTCCACAGGTACGTTGGTAAACAGCGATTCTACGTCCAACGAGGCTCTTATCCCTGTGGCCCGTGTGCCCCGCAGTAAGTCAACAAATTCCTTTGGAGACTTCAGGCTGAAGGCGCAAGGAACATAAGGAGTCAGCAGGCCGTTGAGTCGCTTCGCCAGTCTGTACGTGGGTGTGGGTATCTGGCTAATGATTGGCCGAAGTGGGTTTCCAGGCTTGTGCGTCTTGACATTTCCATACGCATATCCAGGTTTATATTCCCCAATGATCTTTGGCAGGTGGAGTCCGGATTTCTTGGCGTTCACAGTTTCGATCAGTTTGTTGACCTTTGCTTTTAATTCGGCTGTAGTGTCCTTCGTTACCCTTTGGAACTTAGTTTGGTCAGAGAGTATGATGTTCATTTTCGCCAGATATTCGTCTTTTTTAAGAATGACATATATTGGCGACTTGTCACCTCTCCTGACAACTATCTCCTTGTTCTCACGAAGGCTTTTAGCTGCCGCTTTAAGCTCGGGGGACAGTATGGTGCTTCTGTAGTTGCCTCGATTCTTTCCTCCTTCTGCAATAAGTTCTGCTTGTAAGGTATCTTTGGTAGTGACCTTTTGTGTCTCGAGGTCGAATATGTCGTCCAACAGAATTTCCAGCTCTACTTTCCGGGCCATCTCACTCGGTCTGGACATAACATGACAGTTTATGCCCAGATTTAGGAGAGTGACTTGGTCCTCAGTGAGGTTAATTCCTGCAAGGTTCAGTAAGCCATCTCTTGGTCGTGGAATTGCCATAGGTCCTCCATATAATGTTGTTAGTTTCTTGATAATCCTTGTTTCAGTGCTGAGGTGATGTTGGTCTGTGAGGATGTCGAGGTGTTGTTCAATGCGGGTACGGATACTATGGTCGATGTTGCTATTTTTCCACTCGTTTGTAGCATGAAGTAGTTGCGTTTTGTTGTCTTTGATTTCATTCTCTGCCTTGTATATCTGATCACGAATCAGATCCTGGCGATATTTTATCGTGAAGGCTTGATTCCTTGCTGCTGGGTCGTGCGCTTTAATATTAGTATATTTTGGTAGCAGTCTTTCCTGTAGACATATATTATTAAATATGACAGAACGCTTTAAAAGAGACTAACGTCGTCTATGCCTTCAAATGCCCACTTGGGGACTGTAAGCTCCAAAAAACCCAGTATATAGGCAAGACAACAACATCTCTTTCTAGGCGTTTAACGATGCATAAGCAACAGGGCTCCATTAAGGAACATATAATCTCTTCCCACAACCAAACCATCGCCAGAGAAATCCTAGTAAACAACACAGAAATCATCGATAGATACAGCGATAGTAGGCGGCTTGACGTTTGCGAGGCACTACACATCAAGAAGTCAACACCAGCAATCAACAGCCAATTATTGCACAACTATATTCTACCCACCTCAAGACTCCGCTCCAATATAGAAGCATCAAGAAATATGGACCAATAGGCTTTCTACAAACACTTCTATTCAATACCCATTGTTTGTGTTCTGTCTTGTGTTGATACTTTTAATACCCTATTAATATCCCCTCTTGTTCTGTCTTGTGTTAATGCCACATCACCCCTCCCACCTCACTCAAATGTAGATATAAAATCGGAGATACGTAAGTTCTAATCAGTTGTGTATTTGTGAACTAAAGTCTTTGAAAATGTAATAAGTTTTACGAAACGCGCCCGTGTCGCGTCAGACTAGAAATAAAAATGAATTTTGGAGAATTGATTTTTGATTTACCTCCAACAGTGAAGCGTAATGTATGAAAGATTGAGAAAATTCGTGTTAGAATTATTAATCTTACTTTTTCGGTCATATTTAATAATATATGTCTACAGGAAAGACTGCTACCAAAATATACTAATATTAAAGCGCACGACCCAGCAGCAAGGAATCAAGCCTTCACGATAAAATATCGCCAGGATCTGATTCGTGATCAGATATACAAGGCAGAGAATGAAATCAAAGACAACAAAACGCAACTACTTCATGCTACAAACGAGTGGAGAAATAGCAACATCGACCATAGTATCCGTACCCGCATTGAACAACACCTCGACATCCTCACAGACCAACATCACCTCAGCACTGAAACAAGGATTATCAAGAAACTAACAACATTATATGGAGGACCTATGGCAATTCCACGACCAAGAGATGGCTTCCTGAACCTTGCAGGAATTAACCTCACTGAGGACCAAGTCACTCTCCTAAATCTGGGCATAAACTGTCATGTTATGTCCAGACCGAGTGAGATGGCCCGGAAAGTAGAGCTGGAAATTCTGTTGGACGACATATTCGACCTCGAGACACAAAAGAAGGTCACTACCAAAGATACCTTACAAGCAGAACTTATTGCAGAAGGAGGAAAGAATCGAGGCAACTACAGAAGCACCATACTGTCCCCCGAGCTTAAAGCGGCAGCTAAAAGCCTTCGTGAGAACAAGGAGATAGTTGTCAGGAGAGGTGACAAGTCGCCAATATATGTCATTCTTAAAAAAGACGAATATCTGGCGAAAATGAACATCATACTCTCTGACCAAACTAAGTTCCAAAGGGTAACGAAGGACACTACAGCCGAATTAAAAGCAAAGGTCAACAAACTGATCGAAACTGTGAACGCCAAGAAATCCGGACTCCACCTGCCAAAGATCATTGGGGAATATAAACCTGGATATGCGTATGGAAATGTCAAGACGCACAAGCCTGGAAACCCACTTCGGCCAATCATTAGCCAGATACCCACACCCACGTACAGACTGGCGAAGCGACTCAACGGCCTGCTGACTCCTTATGTTCCTTGCGCCTTCAGCCTGAAGTCTCTAAAGGAATTTGTTGACTTACTGCGGGGCACACGGGCCACAGGGATAAGAGCCTCGTTGGACGTAGAATCGCTGTTTACCAACGTACCTGTGGACGAGACAATTGGAATGATAGCCGACAGAGTGTATCGTGATCCAGCCTGTACTCCTCTTGACATGCCAGAAAATATTCTGAGGAAACTCCTCCAAGCTTGTACTAAAGAGGCACCCTTCTTGAGCCCTGATGGGCACTTGTATAAGCAAGTAGATGGGGTCGCCATGGGTTCTCCCCTAGGTGTCCTGTTTGCAAACTTCTACATGGGTACCATCGAGCAAAAAGTCTTAGTCGACATGAACTTGAAACCGGCCATATACTGCAGGTATGTTGACGACATTTTTACACAGGTACCTGATGTCAGACATCTGCAGGAGCTGAAGGAGGCATTTGAGCAGAGTTCCGTGCTGCGTTTCACTTACGAGATGGAAAAGGATGGGAAGCTGCCCTTTCTAGATGTAACAGTCATGGAAAAGGGCGGAGGTTTCCACACTGCAGTCTACACTAAGGAAACAAACATAGGAATGTGCCTAAATGCCAACAGCGACTGCCCTAAAAGGTACAAGAGGAGTGTTGTTAACGCATATGTCGACCGTGCTCTCAGCCACAGCTCAGAATGGAAGCAAGTCGACGAAGAACTCTGTAGGGTAAGGCAGGTCCTAGTCAATAACGGCTTCTCCAATGGTTTCATCGAAGACATCATAAGAAGGAAAGTGAAAAGCCATGCAACCTCTGAAGAGACAACTAACACAACACCTATACCCCCTATTAGACTATTTTACAGGAACTTCTTTTCCACAGCTCATAAAACAGAGGAAAGGGTCCTGAAAGATATTGTTAGTAGAAACGTTATCCCTACAGACAAAAATCAGAGGATACAACTGACGATTTACTATAAAACCAGAAAAACGGCCAGCCTTCTCATGAGAAACTCTCCAGACACAAAACAGAACGCTTTAAAAGAGACTAACGTCGTCTATGCCTTCAAATGCCCACTTGGGGACTGTAAGCTCCAAAAAATCCAGTATATAGGCAAGACAACAACATCTCTTTCTAGGCGTTTAACGATGCATAAGCAACAGGGTTCCATTAAGGAACATATAATCTCTTCCCATAACCAAACCATCGCCAGAGAAATCCTAGTAAACAACACAGAAATCATCGATAGATACAGCGATAGCAGGCGGCTTGACGTTTGCGAGGCACTACACATCAAGAAGTCAACACCAGCAATCAACAGCCAATTATTGCACAACTATATTCTACCTACTTCAAGACTCCGCTCCAATATAGAAGCATCAAGAAATATGGACCAATAGGCTTTCTACAAACACTTCTATTCAATACCCATTGTTTCTGTTCTGTCTTGTGTTGATACTTTTAATACCCTATTAATATCCCCTCTTGTTCTGTCTTGTGTTAATGCCACATCACCCCTCCCACCTCACTCAAATGTAGATATAAAATCAGAGATACGTAAGTTCTAATCAGTTGTGTATTTGTGAAGTCTTTGAAAATGTAATAAGTTTTATGAAACGCGCCCGTGTCGCGTCAGACTAGAAATAAAAATGAATTTTGGAGAAGTGATTTTTGATTTACCCCCAACAGTGAAGCGTAATGTACGAAAGATTGAGAAAATTCGTGTTAGAATTATTAATCTTACTTTTTCGGTCATATTTAATAATATATGTCTACAGGAAAGACTGCTACCAAAATATACTAATATATATATTATATATATATATATATATATATATATATATATATATATATATATATATATATATATATATATATTATATATATATTATATTATATATATATTATATGTATTATATATTATATATATTATATATATATATATTATATTATATATATATATATATATATATATATATATATATATATATATATATATATATATATATATATATATATATAACTGAAAACTCACACCCCAGAAGTGACTCAAACCCATACTCCCAGGAGCCACGCAACTGGTATGTACAAGACGCCTTAATCCACTTGACCATCACGACCGGACATAATGAGGTGATAGCCGAGGCTATTTGAACCACCCCACCGCCGGCACTCGGATAGTAATCTTGGGCATAGCATTTTACCAAATCACCTCATTCTTTGGGGCACACGTGAGGAACACAAATGCGAACAAGCCTGAATGGTCCCCAGGACAATATGCAACTGAAAACTCACACCCCAGAAGTGACTCGAACCCATACTCCCAGGAGCCACGCAACTGGTATGTACAAGACGCCTTAATCCACTTGACCATCACGACCGGACATAATGAGGTGATAGCCGAGGCTATTTGAACCACCCCACCGCCGGCACTAGGAATCACATGAATGCCCCTAGGAATCACATGAGACAAGCCCATGACATTACTCTAACAAGAGAAATGTTGAACAAGAATACTTGCATAATAGACAAAACCCAAGATTCAAGAAGATTACAAATTCTTGAGGCAATTCACATAAGAATAGAGCGACCTACCATGAACACCCAAATCACGGAACTATTTACTCTACCCACCATGAGAGTAAGGACAAGACAAGAACATATCGATGCCAACACAGAAGACAATGTCCAACATAACAGGCCAATTACACTGGATTAATCTTTGCGTTTAGATAGGAGATGCCTTGTATGGGCCAATAAGCCTTCTGCAGCCCCTATGTTTATCCCTTATGTATCCCCCCATGTTTTCACCTTCATTGTATTATCACCTGACCTAATGCGGGTATAAAATCAACTAGTATTGTAAGATCTGTTCACTTGAGAATGAACCATGGAGGTTCGAAACGTCGTGCAAAATTATACAAATAAGTGTAATACACTCTATAGTAAATCACTTCTTTTCTTCACCTTAAAAGTACGAAAATGAGTTTTGGAGAACTCCTATTTCAATTAAGCCCTGATGCTAAGAAAATAGTTAGAGGGATAGAAGCCCTAAACCAGAAAATAATAAATACAGAATATGCGGTCATATTCAATGAAATATATATATATATATATATATATATATATATATATATATATATATATATATATATATATATATATATATATATATATATATATATATATATATATATAAGCCTATACTTGCATAAACCACAAGTGAAGATAAATAATCTTTGGACAACACCCACCAGTGGGACTCGAACCCAGAAAGCACAACTACCTTCCAGTAGCTGGCATAACTAGTATGCTTTAACCCACTACGCCATCAGACCTTACAAAAGAAGTAGATAGTTCGAGATATATATATCTCAAACATCTCCACCTCCCGAAGGCACCAGATGAGTGAGGGGTCAGTCTGCATTTTTCGTCAAGCCACTGTCAATGTGAGAGAACTCGTGTCCAGCTTATAAGCCTATACTTGCATAAACCACAAGTGAAGATAAATAATCTTTGGACAACACCCACCAGTGGGACTCGAACCCAGAAAGCACAACTACCTTCCAGTAGCTGGCATAACTAGTATGCTTTAACCCACTACGCCATCAGACCTTACAAAAGAAGTAGATAGTTCGAGATATATATATCTCAAACATCTCCACCTCCCGAAGGCACCAGATGAGTGAGGGGTCAGTCTGCATTTTTCGTCAAGCCACTGTCAATGTGAGAGAACTCGTGTCCAGCTTATAA
This sequence comes from Procambarus clarkii, assembly GCF_040958095.1. Lineage (NCBI taxonomy): Eukaryota > Metazoa > Arthropoda > Malacostraca > Decapoda > Cambaridae > Procambarus > Procambarus clarkii. The sequence continues at coordinate 16,585,909 of NC_091203.1, read as the reverse complement.
GCCTATACTTGCATAAACCACAAGTGAAGATAAATAATCTTTGGACAACACCCACCAGTGGGACTCGAACCCAGAAAGCACAACTACCTTCCAGTAGCTGGCATAACTAGTATGCTTTAACCCACTACGCCATCAGACCTTACAAAAGAAGTAGATAGTTCGAGATATATATATCTCAAACATCTCCACCTCCCGAAGGCACCAGATGAGTGAGGGATCAGTCTGCATTTTCAGGCTTTTTCAGGCAAGTATAGGCTTATAAGCTGGACACGAGTTCTCTCACATTGACAGTGGCTTGACGAAAAATGCAGACTGACCCCTCACTCATCTGGTGCCTTCGGGAGGTGGAGATGTTTGAGATATATATATCTCGAACTATCTACTTCTTTTGTAAGGTCTGATGGCGTAGTGGGTTAAAGAACGAGAAATCACCCTCAGAGAACGCGAAGCTGCTTTGAGGAGAGAAGAACACGAACGTGAGGTCGCATTACTCCGTGAACGTGAACGAGTACAGCTTGAAACACTCCAGGAGCGGGAACGCGTACAGCTTGAAACCAAACAACGCGAGTTGGAGATGCAACGCGAGCATGACAAGCAACAAGCGACTCTGGCTCTAGAGTGTCGTCAACGCGAAATCGCCTTGGAAACTTCACACTTCACTCAACGCCAGCAAGCTACTGCCAATCTTCCCGTCAGTTTTAATATATCACATGCAAGTAAGTTAATGCCATCCTTTGTAGAAGCAGAAGTTGATGTGTTCTTTACCACCTTTGAAACCCTTGCTAATCAACTCAGTTGGCCTGTCGACCAATGGGCCACACTTCTCAGAGTCCATCTTACAGGTAGAGCTGCAGTCACACTCAGTACTTTGGTGTCTGAGAATGACTACCAGACTCTGAAACAAGCAGTGTTAGACGCCTACCTACTTTCCACAGAAAGTTATAGAAGGAAATTCCGTGACCACCTGAAGGCAAGTACCACTACCTTCCTCGAGTTTGCTAACACGAAACGGAGGTATTTCATGAAATGGCTGGAAGCAGCACATGTCTTTACTTTTACAGAACTCGTCAACCTGATGCTTGTTGAAGAATTCTTGAGACGTGTGCCGCCTCCTGTCCGCCTCTACTTAGCAGATAAAGAAGAAACCGACTACCTGAAGTGTGCTAAGTCGGCTGACACTTACAGCCTTATCCACCGGCTGACACCCGAACCATCCTCCAGTAAGAAGTCGTGGTACAGTTACGAGAAAGTGAGCCCCGATCAAGCTGGTTCACAACTGTACTGCAAGTATTGTAGACTCTATGGACATACCATAGACAAGTGTGGTAAGTCTCAATACAAGGGAACCACTGACCAACAAAAACCCAAACCAACTCCTCCTAAGTCCGGTAAGCCTGTGATGAATGTTGGTGTTAATATTAATGATCTTTCTCTTTTCAGTAACCACCTGTATACTGGAACTGTCTCTGCCAACGGTTCAAATCCGGAGGGACGTTCCAAATTGAAGATCTTGAGGGACACAGCGGCTCTACAATCGATCATCTTGAAGTCGGCTGTGCCCAACATCACCTACACCGGAGAAACTGTCTTCATCACTGACCTCACTGCTACCACTCCATACCCTCTCGCCAGAGTCCACCTGGATTGTCCCTACGTGAACGGGGAAGTCCAAGTCGCCGTCAGGGAAAAGCCTTTTCCCATGCCTGGAGTGCAACTTCTCCTAGGCAACGACTTGGCAGAAGACCTGCAACCGACCAACCTGATCGTCATGGACAAACCCCAGGTGTGTAACTCTGTGCCAATAAACCCTGTTCTAGAGTATGTTCCAGCAGAGGTTCAAGAGAGTGATGAAGTTTCTCCTCCGGTTCTCGTGACCACCCGTGCACAAGCCGCACGTCCACAGCCAGCTGACTCTACTGCTACCGCTGTCCCTCAAGACCCTCTGAAACTCCCCCCCGCATCTGACCAAGTAGGAGTTCCGTAAGTTGCAGAGGGAAGATCTTACTTTAACACCATTGTTTTTCCAGGCTGAGACTCAACCCGACAGTATTCCTGGGTTCTTCCTAGAGAACGACTTGCTCTACCGCAGATATAGACCCAGTAAACTGAAGGAGGAGGACGATTGGGCCAACATCGAACAACTTGTGATTCCCACCAGCCTGCGGCCCACTATTCTACACCTGGCCCACGGAGCACTCTCCCACTACGGCTTCAACAAGACTTACCATGGAATTCGTCAAGACTACTACTGGCCAGGTATGGTAAATAACGTCAAACAGTACGTAAAACAGTGTCATACATGTCAGATGGCAGGCAAACCGAACATCTCCATTCCCAGAGCGCCACTGATTCCCATACAGGTGCCTGCGGAACCTTTCCACAGACTCATAATAGACTGTGTCGGTCCTTTACCTCGGACCAGTTCAGGTAACGCCTACATCCTAACCATCCTGTGTCCTACCACCAGATTTCCCATAGCAGTTCCAGTGAAGAACATCACGGCTGCTACGGTTATAAAACATCTATTGAAGATCTTCACTCAATACGGATTTCCCAGGGAGATTCAGAGCGACTGTGGTACCAACTTCACCAGTGATCTCTTCAAAAGGACACTGGAGGAGTTCAACATCAAACAGGTATTGTCCAGCCCCTATCATCCTGCTTCACAGGGTTCTCTTGAACGTAGTCATCAATCAAAGCACTCTTGAAAAAGTTTTGTAGTGAAACCTCTAAGGATTGGGATAAGCAGATTGACCTTATAATGTGTATTTACAGAAGTCTCCCCAATGAGTCCCTAGGAGTATCTCCTTATGAGATGCTCTACGGCCGTAAGTGCCGTACTCCCCTTAAGGCTTTCAAAGACTCTCTCCGAGATGCCACCTTCAGTGAGCATCAGAATGTGCCCCAGTTTCTTCAAAACCTTCAACACATTCTAGAGAGAGTCCACCGCTTTGCCCATGATAATCTATTGAAAGCCCAGGAGAGAATGAAGACTCATTATGACCAGACCAGCAAAGTACGAAAATTTAAGCCGGGAGACTTCGTGCTTGCATACTTCCCTATCCCAGGTTCACCTTTACAAAACAGGTTTTCAGGACCCTACCGCGTCAAAGAGTGCAGGAATAACAACAACTACGTCATAGAAACTCCAGATAGGCGGCGGAAGACCCAGCAGTGCCACGTCAACCTCCTGAAGCAATATAATGGTACTCCTCCCACTGTCCTGACTAACTGTTCTACCTTCACAGAACCCTACATCCACAGTGAGACCATCCCAGCTTCTCCTCCCGAAAGCACTGACAAGGAGTCAGCGCTTTCTAATTCCGAAATCCTTAATGATCTTCCCAAATGCTTTCAGGATAATAATAGTGTTCCTTTGCCATATTCTAATTCCACTCTCACCTCGTCAGATAAGCCCTTCATCCTCCATGTCGACGCCAATGGTACTGACGTTGGTGGTGTCGTGATGCAGCAACGAGGTGAGAAGAATACACCTGTCAGCGACTACTGCTACAAGGAACTACGGAACAATTGGCAAGGCGCTACTCTTCCTCATCCTGAAGCTCCAGCACTTCATTCCACACCTGAAAAGTGCTCGGTCCACCATCAACACGGACCACACCACCCTACACATCCTGCAGCACGCCCACTTCTCATCTCAACGTCTTCTACTATGGGCTTGCTAACTGCAGAAATTCAACCTGGAGACACGCTATACCAAGAGTCTGACAACATCTTAGCCCATGATCTCTGCAGAGTTTATGAAGTAGAAGCGACTCCATCCAATACTCCACCACATAACGACGTATTTCTTCCAGAACTGCAGGCTTCGGGAGAGAGTTGTGACGATAATCTCCTTCAAGAGATTGAGCCTGCTCTTCCCTCCACAAATACGTCGCAACAAATATATAAAATTACTATGGAAGAAATGTCCAACAACGACAACAACATCTCCAAGGTTTGCCAGAGCACAAAACGTATGCAGCCAGGAACACCTGCTCAGACTCAAACCGCCAAACTACCTGTCTTACTGCCGGCCCTCGCTGATTGGTCGCCGGTCTGGCTGCAACTGCACTCACCCCCCCATACTACTTGATGTCTGGGCCGCCATGACCTCAGTCCTCAGAATATTCCGTGCTTTCACAGTTAACACTTCTCCCTGCTAGACGTAAGCTTTAGCGTACGTATACTGAGAGAGGTGATAGCTTAAAGCCAATATTCCAGCACCTCTCATACTTGTCTATTGCACTTCTTGTTATTTTGTCTTAACGCAACTTTTCATTGTGTCATTTAATTATTCTTATTATTTTGATTGATTGATTTTATTATACGAATTTGTTTGTCCATTTTATTCATGTTTTATTTCTTTAACGTAATTAAAATTCCATTGTTAAAATTTACTTGTGTTTTGTGTGTCTTCTCCTTACCTTACCACAGACGAAGTTCCAGATTTTCTATTTTTTTTTAATACTATGTGACGAGGCCATACCCCTAGCTTTGAACAGCCGAACACCAACGCGTTACCGTCACAATATATATATATATATATATATATATATATATATATATATATATATATATATATATATATATATATATATATATATATATATTAAAAAAATTGACATTTATGTATCAGTCAATACTGTTGAAGTGTTTATTGACCACAACCCCTTAACATTTATTGCAAGCATGAAGAATTCCAATCAGAGAATATTAATGTGGTCTTTATTGTTGCAAGAGTACAATCTGGTCATCAAACATATTCCAGAAAAATTAAATATGGTAGCAGATGCACTTTCTAAATTGCCAAAACCTGGGGTGGCTTAGGGTTGTACTATCGCTCAGAGATGTATATATTATTGTGTATCTATTGTTTATTATATATCATTTACTGTTTCTTAACAATTATTATGAAATCTGTTTGAGGTGTTAATTTTATGCGAAAAAAAAAAAAATGTGAAATTCATTCATGAATTTCTCATTTTTTTTCTTCACAGCTTAGGAGGGGTGTTACGAACCTTACCTCCTGTGGAGGTTAGTTTCAATTATAAAATGTTGGTGGACACAGTGGAGAATGTTTGATAAGAAAATATCTACAGCTGATATCAGGGAGGCCGCGAGTTACTAGTAATACTCCGCCCAGCATAGTAGTACCTTCTCAGCTGGAGATTGTCAGGAATACTGTGAACTGGAATAGCCTAACTATGTGAGGTAAAAATGGACTCAATCTAAAAGCATGCATGGGGAATATGGTAAATAAAGTCAATAAAGAGTTTGATTGCAAATGTAAAGCATAGAGTATTAAGGGGCGAAGACGCAAGAGAGGTGGACGCCATCTTGATTTGAGTTGTGGTGTATCACTACCGACCGGGTCCTGCTATTTGAGGGGTTTTCTCCGGCCGTACAGTCAGATAAGCCTACCTCCGTATCTAAACAGGGATGCAAGATATTGAAGAGTAGTTATGCAGACTTTGGAAATGTTTGTAATAGAGAGTCCAGGTTTCCTAGAGGTGTAAATATATGTATCACTGGGTTGACAGCTGTGGTGGCTGTTTGCACGGTTGCAGGTTTGGGACGGTGAGCCTTTGGGTATCTAGAGCCCTCTAGGGATTTTTCAATAATACTAAATGACCATGTTTTGTAAGGATATAACCTTATTTGAATATGTTTGTGTGTCTATGCATATAAATTTGTGTCTATGTACTAGGCTGTTTTTTCTTACACCTTGATTCTCCCCTAGGCTCAAGTACAATCATCTATTCCCCTAGACAACATATAGAGGTCCACCACCACTAAATTCTTAACAGGCCTCTGAGACCCAGCTATGACAAAAGTGTTTGACACACACACTCGTGACACGCGACCATCCCACTTCAGGGCCCATTACCGACGCAACACGGCCCACAGGAGCCACAGGCACTCCAACATCGTCGCCCACATCACCATCCACAGAAGACGAACTTCATGAGTCCCCAAAATCCCTAACGCCGGCCAAAGGCCGCACCACGAGGCGGAGACAGACTCAATGCTCGCTGTGATCGCTTGGACACAGGTCGCAGGTCTATCGGAACTATCACCCACCGCCAGGAGAAACCGCAGCAGAACCTCCGGTCGGCCGCGCAACTCCACGCAGCACATGATCACTCAACAACACAGCCTCAATAACCCCTGGAGCAGGACAATACACTGCAGGAGACATCACCGCATGCACGTCGACATGGGCCGAAGACACAGTTTCCGAAAACAGTACAGGCCAGGGCGCAGCCTCGACGACCGAGGGCACGAGACCACACACCCCAAGAGACACCTGGAGTCTCGACCAAAGACGGGGCAGGCAGAGGTGGCCGAGGTGCGGGAGCCGGGGATGCACTACCACCCTGACACCCACACTCCCAGTCACATCGAGGCTGGCATCAGAGGCCGGAAACGGGGCACCAGACGACTAGGAAGTAGCACGCATCACAGCAGCACTTTCTGACAGATCCTGCACCGCCAACGGGGGAAAATCCTCCTTCCTGAAGAGGTTCACAGGCCCGACCCTGTTCGCATGACAATCCACAGCCTGATGGCCTGATAGTCCGCACTGAAAACAAGTCCGGTGCTGATCCCATAGAATACGCGTACCATGAAGCCCAGAAGCAGAAAAGATAAAGAGATGGCGTTCTTCAAGCACAGCGCCACAGTGCGGGTCCCATTCGGGATACTCTTTCACAGCACGGAGGAGACTGCATTCATCCGAACACTCGAGACCCGCCCATACCGGGTAAAGTGACGCTGGAGAAGGGAGTCAGGGAACTCAAAGGGAGCACAAAGAACTGCCACATAGATAGTCTCACTGCACCTGTCCGACACTTCCACAGAAATACCACCCTCAGGCAGAGTAAACGTCCTCCCGTCATAGCGGTCCACAAATTCACGATACACAGCCATGGAGCAGAATTTCACAACAGCTCGATGCCTGGATACAAGTTGAACCCTGCACACAGTCACCGCATCCACCCGCAATATACCTATCATCACCATCTCAACTGCCAGGTAAGATGCTGGGCCAGTAAATGCTAGTCCAATGGTATCCCTCTGTGAGGGAATGGAAATTCTCTCAGCTAGTTTTTCTAGTTTTCTAGATTAAGCTAGAGTGTAGGGTGCACTCTAGACAAGAAGTTTTCAAACTACCAGCACTTGTGTTGTGTTGGATGAAATCTTATGCTAAGGACCATTGTTTAAGACTAGCCAAAAATCTGTGACTGCTCTGTAGAGAGAGTTACAGAATTTAATCTGTTTTCTGAGAAATGGGACTTGTGAGAGTGAGTGTGGTATGAGAGGGTACTTGCACTCGCTAGCCAACGGTTTCATTGGGGGGTGGGGGGACAGAGGAGTGAACATCGCCTCCCTCACCTAGGCCTCCCCAGCCTTGTGATGTCACGGGATGCCTCAAGGCGTCTCGTCTGTGATTCATCTAGGCATCTCAGCCTCAAGGTGATGTTTAGGAGTGAACGGCTGCAATTGGAAGCCGCACGATAGGCTGTGCCGGCTTTGCTCTGATTGGTCAAGACAAGGTGGGGGGAGATGGGCATCTTTTGAGTTTCCCTTGCCCACCAAATCTTCAGTCTAGGACCGGCGAGCAGTGGACAAGGTGTCCCCGGGTGGGGGTGGCGTGTCTGCCACATCCACCACCATTAATCACTGTGTCATTCTTATTACTCATCGCGGACGGTAATCCTGCCATCGTGGATCATGTCGGGATCTAATTTGCGTGATCTTGTGCCAAGGAATAAGGAAGGAACTGTGCAAGACTCTAAACATGTGCTCACCCATGATATAACAGGCAAGCGTCGTAGTGTATCAGGTAGTATAGCTCACATTTGATGAGTTGTCTCGTCTAAGATAACTGGCAAGTGGTGGAATTGGGCAGGGCTTCTCAGTGTTCATGGGAGCGTAATATTCAGGAAATTACAGGCCTTGTTGGACTTTGAAATTCCACCTTGCTATGTCTGCCATTTTTACACCCGGTGTACGAGCGAGCCATGCTCGTGGTGTGTGTGGATCAGTGAATTTTCCACCCACGTTTATGCCTGAGGCTCCAGCATGAGGTCTCGGCTACCCGTGCAGCACCGCTCCGTGGCCAGACACCGTGGGGCCACGCGATGGCCACCTGCCTGAGGGCCACACCGCGCGCCACCCCATGGGCCCCCTCCTCCAGGGCGAGGCCCAACGACCACCTCGCGCTTCTCATGGCCACCCCCTTTGGGCCATGGGGTGGTCACACATGCCTTGGCCACACTCCCTAGGGCCACACCTAGTCGATGCACGTAGCAGCGAGCTAGGTGTTCTTCTGCAAGTGAGGCTGTGATCAGGGGAATGAATGTAAAGAGAGTGGTAACGTGAGTACTCATTATTATTATTATTTTTTTTAGATATATACAAGAGTTGTTACATTCTTGTACAGCTAGTCGATGCACGTAGCAGCGAGCTAGGTGTTCTTCTGCAAGTGAGGCTGTGATCAGGGGAATGAATGTAAAGAGAGTGGTAACGTGAGTACTCATTATTATTATTATTTTTTTTAGATATATACAAGAGTTGTTACATTCTTGTAGCTGTACAAGAATGTAACAACTCTTGTATATATCTAAAAAAAATAATAATAATAATGAGTACTCACGTTACCACTCTCTTTACATTCATTCCCCTGATCACAGCCTCACTTGCAGAAGAACACCTAGCTCGCTGCTACGTGCATCGACTAGGTGTACAAGAATGTAACAACTCTTGTATATATCTAAAAAAAAAAATAATAATAATGAGTACTCACGTTACCACTCTCTTTACATTCATGCGTAGCGTTTCGGGCAGGTCCCTGGAATACGATCCCCGCTGCGAAGAATCGTTTTTACAACCAAGTACACATTTTACTGTTGAGTTATACAGAGGCTACAGTTAAGGATTTGCGCCCAGTAAATACTCCCCGACCAGGATACGAACCCATGACAAAGCGCTCGCAGAACGCCAGGCTTTGTAAGTAATTTAATATATTATTATGTAATGTATACAGTGTCTCAGGACTGATGTTAATTCCAGTACCAGCTGTGTTGTCCCATAGCGCCTGCCAGGCGAGGGAAGAAAGCTGAGAGGCAGCTGTCTGTACTGACGTCAAGGTGACTGTCTATGTTGTGACGTGTGGGGGTATACACAGAACCACACATGTAGATGTATATATATATATTTTGTGTGTAGACTGACTCCAGTATGTAAACCAGTCAGTGTAGATATTTTTACCATATAAGTGATCGCTGATCTGTCGATTCAATATGTATCGTTCAGAGTCAAGATTAATGCCATGTTGCTACATGCTAATTATATCATTACAGAGGTAGGCAGGCCAGTGAAGTTGGGTTGTCAGAGGACACCCTGAGGTCTGTATAATTATGTATAATTTCTCTAGTGATATTTTATTATATATAATTTTATGATGCATGATGGGTAGGTATTTCTTCTTCTTCCTGGGAATAGGTGCAATTTGCAGGAAGGGTTTACCCTCCTGATGACTGCACCAGGACAGATGTAGGGAGACGCGTTGACGTTGAGGAGGAGAAGAAAGTCAAAAGTGTTAGATGTGTCGGGCCGTAGAGAGAGGAGTGGCGACGAAAACAAAGGCGAACGTTAGAGGGAGACTCGCCGCACCGTAGGGCAGGGTGTTGAGTTCATGGCGGCAGCTGATCCACGCATGGCGTAGCGGTGTGCGCAAGACGTCAACTAATATTTTTTCCGGAAACTTGTACATCGGAAAGCGCAAGCAGTATGTATCCCAAATCACCCACGTGTCAGGGGACACCCGGCCACCAGGCGGTGCCTTCGGCTGAGACATCTTATCCGGCACCCTATAAACAAATTCCTTCACCCACGACACCCAGACAGTGGACGAGCCCCACGGGATTGGAAGCACCCGGGCATCCCAATAATGGCCCAACACTGGACACTCACAGGGCACGACCCCAGCAGTCGGGACTAGGCTTCCCCCAGACCGGGGCAACGAAGGAGGGGAAACCGCAGGGGAAGTAGGCGCGGCATTGACCCCACCACAGGGCACAGGAGCCGAGGCCCCCCGGCGCACAGCTTTCAACAACACCACGCCGAGGTCCCGATCATCAGGGGCAACCCCCCATCCCCACTGCGGGGATCCAACAGCAGGAGATGCAGGGGGGGGGGCACAGGTAGCAACTTCGGAGCCCTTCACAGCACCAACATCCATGGAGGGGGATGCCAGAGCACCATACTCCCCCATCAACTCCCAAGGCACACCACGAAGGGGAGACACACTCCGAGCCTGCCGTGAACGCTTCGAGACAGGCCGCACCACACCACTCCCAGCAGGCCCCTCCACAGGCACAGCCTTCATCTTCACACCCACACAGGCCACACCCGCACCATCCAAAGAGGCCACAGTGGCCACATCGCCCGCACTGTCCACATCATCCAGGGAAACAGCCTCAGAATACCGACACGCACGCTTCTGCAAAGGGATGGAAAGAGCAGAACTACAGCCGCCAACGCACACAGGCACGACAGGCACCTCCCCCTGCCGAAGCCCCCCCCCCCCCTTCAAAACAGCAGAACCTGCGTACCCCAATCCCGACCGGGATGTCCCGCACTACATGCAGCACAAGCGACTGCCCGACACCCACACATACCAGCTCAACAACCCCAGGGGGCCACAGCAGTTACCAGACGTGTCGCACAGGCCGTAGAACTCGCCTCAACAGGCGGAGCAGCAGACAGGTAATCAGGTGCCTCAGGCACAGCACCCACTCCGTCCTCAGAACCGACCAAACACGGGCGGAAAATCCCCCGCACAAAAAACATGCACCCGGTAAAACATGCCTAGCAAGAACATTGTTCCAACGAATACTTAACACTGTCCCAAATCGTTCAAATCAGGAGGTTAAAAAGTCGTCCAGAAATTCGAAGGGGGCACCATGCACCGCCACAGACGTCAAGGTGACACTAAGATTCACCACCTTAAAAGAACCAGCAGCATCAGGGAGAGGGTAAACAGGCCCCTCACACCACTCGAGAAACGCTTGAGAGGCAGCCTGGAGGTGGAACTTGACCACAGCACGGTTGTCCTGAAGCAGCTGAACGACCACCAGGTCCGTCAGCTGCACATGTAGCACGTCCACCAGGGCGACACCAACAACGGATGGCCCACCAGAACCGTAAATGCCAGACAAGCCGACAATGTCCTCTTCACTGGAGGGCGAGAAGTCCCCATGGCTAAGTCAAACGTCACCCTGTCAGTGGCAAACTACCACCAGCAGGGCAAACCAGCAATCACCCAACGTAAACACTAGCCAGGAGCGGAGAGATCTCAGGAACGTCCGACCTGGCCGGTGGTCACCTCGCAACTCCTTGGTAGCTATTTGATTTATGATCATTGATTAGTGTGTACCATTTCCATGTGTTTCATTTGCACGTATATTATTACGGTGTTGTGTGGTGAGTCAGTAATTGTGATTGCTGACTAATTGCCTAATGATGTCATTAGCATATGGGGTATGATGACGGCATCATTATGTTTGAATGTTTGGGCAGTGTTGTTGTATGGTATACGTTATATTACTGCCCTAGGCACTGTGTTGTTGATTTAAGGAGGTCCCTTTAATTATTCAGGGAAATTCACAGTACTTAATTAGAGAGCAAGCAATTGGTTGGTTAATCTGAATAATTAGGAGAATTAGTACCAGCTGTCAGTGTAGCGATGGTGTCTTATATTAATGTAAATTATTTTGCTAGAGTAGTGATTCCACACAGTAGTTTCTTGCAACTGTTGCAAGATTAGAGGGGGCAGTAATGTAGGTATACTTTTGTGTTGCCAAACCGTGTGTCATCACTGCGAGGGTACAGTAATTACCGTGTTGCAGAGAACTGCAACCAAATGTTGGTTGTGCATTTATTTTGTTATGCCACTGTAAGTGTGACCTATGTAACCTGGGGTTACATTGTGTTCTTTAAGTTGTGTTGATGATTTAAGGATTCAGTGTGAGTTAATTAAGGGGTAATTAACGACATAGGGGTTGCACATTACTTAATGAGAGAGCTGTTATGGTAAACAGTGTTGAGCTTGTTGAGATACGTTTCAGGTGCAATTAATTGTCCGTGTGACAACTAATTGACCACTCTAGCTAATTATGTAATTAGCATTCTCATCATGAATTCACATAGTGGGGAGGAACTGTCAAGGTCTGACAGTATTTATGTTAACGTAATTTGCTCGAGACTAATTACCTTTCTGGGGTAAAGCAATTAGTGGCTCATGATAATTAGTGGAGTAATTAACGTCAAAGGTCTTGATGACTCGGTAAAGCGAGGTCATGGTGCTAGCATAACTCGTTGAATTAATCATATCTTGTCTGGTGACAGTGGATTAAGATGCACTCATGTTAATTAGGGAAATTAATACCTCGTCTGTGAATTCACAGTGTTTGATGAGACCTGCTTAGGCAGTGCGGAGTGAGACGTATTTATGTATGATTAACTATCGGTCCTGGTGACAATTAATTGCTTGGGATTGATTAGGGTAATTAACACTCATTAAAGTAAAGTTTGACATATACTGTTGAGAAGCTACCAAGGTAGTTTTTTATTGATATGTTAAAAAACCAAAGTACTAAAACAGGGAACAAGTACACAAGAACAGAGAAATACAAACAATCGTGCTAATAAATTAAATAAAGCAAACACCAGATAAACAGACATAAAATACAAACAAGCGGTCACAGCACGGGACATAATATGCACACAATACAACAAATAACTGACATAAGTACAATAAAAAAACGCACAAGAAAAAATACACATAGGTACAACAAATGAACAAGAAATCCAAAAACATAAATAGCATAAAATATGTACAAATAATAAAGCAATTTCAAGGACACACACCTAAGGCAAGAAACACAAGGCAATAATAAAAAAACACAGAACCACATAGGGAACTGAAAAGAGAGAAAAATAAAATGCACAAAAACATAATCCATAGACATGACACATACCCAAGGCAAGAAACACAAGGCAATAATAACAAAAAACTGAACCACACAGGGAACTGAAAATATAGAAATAACAACAAACACAAAAACATGCAAACGACCAAAAAGCCGTAAGGACACAAGTACATAAAATAAACGATCACTACAGCAGCACAAAAGCACAATCAGCTACACATAAGACACACAATGCTGCAAGCATAAACCCACACCTAACCACACAGCCAATCAAGGAGGATATTTCTCAGGGTACGTAAACGTCGGGTACCTTCGCTTATAAGCCTCCCATACCAAATACTCCAGTTCCGTAAGGGCACGGCCCTCACGAACTCGCGGGTACTCCATATAATCGGGGATCACCACATCCGGCGGAAGCGGGTGCCACCGACCCGACACGGAAGGCAGGGGCATCACCGCTGAGGAAGCAGAAGATACCGGGACAACGGGCGGAGGCCGCCCATCGGGCCCCACACGAGGGCACGCACTTCATTCTATGCCAGGCATCGCACCGAGCCCCACGGAGGGTAGCACCGCAGGCGCCTCAGGGCCACCGCCAACTGGAACAGGAGCAGAGTCCCCCAGTCGCACATCCTTCGACAACACTTCGACAACGTCCTCCCAGCAAGCATAAGAAATATTGCCGGAACAACCGTGGACATTTTCAAGAGGAAACTAGATTTATTCCTCCAAGGAGTGCCGGACCAACCGGGCTGTGGTGGGCCTGCGGGCCGCTCCAAGCAACAGCCTGGTGGACCAAACTCTCACAAGTCAAGCCTGGCCTTGGGCCGGGCTTGGGGAGTAGAAGAACTCCCAGAACCCCATCAACCAGGTATCAACCAGGTAACACCATGACGAGGTCGCGGTCACCAGGGGCAACTGCCCACTGAGGAGAGCCACCAGCAGGGGGCACAGTGTCCAACACAGAAGGCACCACAGGAGGCAGCACATCGTCGCCCACAACATCATCATCCATGGTATCACGCTCCTCTGCCCACGTCCGGTGAGGTGACGTATCCCGAGCCGAACGACGGTGCTTAGAAATAGGCCGTTGATCATCGGAACTGTCACCCCCTACAAGCGGTGTCCCAGAAGAAACATCGGCAGGCGGCCCCAAAGCCGGGGCAGCACGACCATGCAGAACAGCAGCCTCAATGACGCGGGGTAGAAGGCCACTACCATCCAAGGAGACCGGATCCAGAGAAGGGAGAGACACAGCAGGCGGAAGGGTAGACTCCAGCATACGTGAGGCATCCAGCAAGGGCGATGGAACCGGCAGAGAAGAAGAGGCACGCGTCGACGAGGAAACCACCAGAGGCGACGAGGCAGAGGACGTGGGCAGAGTCACACATACCACCGCCCCGACAGCCCCGGGAAGCACACGTTCATCTGTAGGAGATGCAGGCACCACCCCTACAGCATCATCCACCACGGAAGCAACCAGATGCAGATGCACCTCCGCATCCACCGAATGGCGAAGGTCCGAAGCAGGTACCCCTAGGTCCCCCGAGTCCACCGGTGGGGCAGATAGATCAAGTCCAGATGGAGTGACAGACGGAATCGCCGCAGGAACCACACCAGTCACTTCCACAGAGCGAGGATCCGCCGGGAAATCCCCACGCACAGACAAGCGAGGAAAGTCAGCCTCCAGGAAGACCGAAGGAGCCTCAGCACGAGGAGCGTCGCAACCGGCCGCTACGTGGCCCTCAGCACCACACTGGAAACACGTGCGGGTTTGACCTTGATAAAAGATCTGCATAGAGAGCCCACGAAACGAAACCCTGGATGGAATAGGGCTCGTGATCCGCATGACGAGCGCGCGTGCACCCAGCCGGACCCCCCCTCAGCCGGCCCGCACTCAAAATGTTGAACCAGTGCTTCACCACCGCATCAAACCGCGTAAACAATGGCATGAGTTCCATCTCAGGGAAGGTCACCGGCATGCCGTGAACATTCACAAATGACAAGGGCCCTCCAGGGATCCGCGATCTCCACAGACACAACCGAAGCCGGAAGAGGAAGCGAGCGGACATCCCAGAGAACCACAAACTCCTGGTAAATATGTGACGTGGCAAACGACACCGCAACACGGGTAGGCAATAATTTCTCGAGTCCCAGGAGATCGGAGACGTCGACACGGAGCATGTCCAGGAGAGCAATCTCCACAATGGGCCAGTCCACAGCAGCAGAAAAATCTTGCCGTACAGTATCTATCCGTCGAATACGGCCACTACCAGCCGCTTCTATACTGCCAGGCGGAGCCCCAACTAGCGGGCGCTCCACACCTCCCACAGCAAACCACCCTTCTTATGGGTCCTCCAGCCCTCCAGGCGAGATACCCACGTAACTAGGCGGGTTGTCCAACACTGACTCCCCCCATCACAATCAAATGTGAAGACTCCTTGCAGCTCCATGTAAGAAGTTGCAGACGTAAACAAAGCCCGGCAAGGTGGGATTCTGAGACACTTCTCTAGTAATCCCTAAGTTACTTTACTCGTCTCCAGACAATAAACAAAAGAAAATGCCTTAATCAATTACAAAATTGATTATGTGATTAATTACGTTAATTGACTGTCCACAGCAGTCAGCAACAAAGTACTTTACATTAATCACAAACATTTGTCTCTCTTAGACAACAATATGATGGTACTCTACGTTAATCATCAACATTTGTCTCTCTTAACACAAGTCAACTTGTTAACAATAACTCAAAGTATCTTAAATTACATCACACTTGACTCCTTCAAGTATTCAGCGAGTAATTCCTAATTAATGTCAAACGGACAACTAGTTAAATCCCAATCGAGTTACGTTTACTAAGCCTACCGCTACCAAGGTAGTGGTAGGCTTAGTTAACGGTCCTGGTGGTTCACTCCCGTTTTTCCTTTTTCTATTGGTCTCATACTTAGAGTAAAAATATCTGCAGTGTGCAGTTCTTCATGCTTGAGGTCCACCTCCCAAGGGAGGTAGGCGTAGAAAAAAATCTCACACCCTCCACTTCACAGGGTGGAGTTCCACCTGAGCATCCGTAGGGTGAAGACGTGTCATCTGAACACTCCGGCAGTTTGGGGAGGTTGCAGTTTTCGCCGGCAGGGGGTGTGGGGGTCTCTTACCCTCCCTGTCCAGTGTTGTTGCCTGCCTGACTGCGTGCTGACGTGGCCGTTTTGACATGGGGGGGCCTGGCCATTCCTCCTGTGTTGCGGGTAAATTCCGTGGGCCTGGAATTCACGTGTAAGGCTGGTTATCCGGCCATTGAGTTAGTTATGTGCGACATGCTTCGTGTCCCGGTGGACGCTGTGTATGGCGTTGAGCTTGTTACGGCCCACCGGGTGATTGTCAAGTTCGTGGGGGAGGAGGAGTATCGGGACTTCCTCCGGCGGAACGAGTGGCGTTCATTGCAGTTGCCGGATGGCGCCGGCTCCGTTACGATCTCGGACCGAAGTGGTGCCCTGACATATGTCAGTGTGCACGGTGCGCCCCTGGAGTTCCCTGAAGACCTTCTCTGGCGCTTCTTCGGGAGGTATGGTGTAGTCATCAGTGTGCGGGTGAACAAGCTGTCCTCGGGGAAGTATGCTGGGAAGCAGACGAACGTCCGTACATTAGGTATGCGCCTGCGGTCGGATATCCCATCTTCTGTCCGGCTGCTGGGCTACTACGTTCGGGTGTATTATGCCCGGCAGCCCCGTACTTGTTTCCGGTGTGGACAGTTAGGGCATCAGGCTGCCGGGTGCTCTGAGACCCCTGCTGCACCTGTTAACTTATTCCGGGAGGAGGATTTCCCGCCGCTCCCTCAGGGCGTGGATTCCGGGGATGAAGTGGAGCAGGTCCCAGTCGCTGCTGATGCAGCCCCTCCTGCGTCACCCGACATGCCCCCGGTGCTTGTTGTCCCTCAGCCGAGTGCGTCTGCGTCTTCCTCGACTCCTGCTGCTGCGCCTGGTCCTGCACCCTCGCCAGGTGTTCCGGCTGTGCTGGGTGTTGGGGGGGCTGCGGAGCATCCTGTTGTGTGCGGCCCGGTTCCCCATGTGGTTGAGGCTGCTGCAGTACTGCGACGGGCGTTGGTTCGCCCGGTTCGTGAGGGCCGTGGTTCTGGGTCCGCCTCCGGCTGTGAGGATGTGCGGCCAGTGCCCAAGCGTTCTAGGCGCTCTTCTACTGCTTGGGCTCATATGGAGGACTACGACGTGAGTGGAGCTTCGGGAGATGGTGTGGCGATTCCGGGTGCCTCGTGCTCTACGACGCTGGTGGTGGCTGATGTCCATGTGTCAGCTGTTGACGATGTTTGTGCGTCGAATTTACCTCCTGTTCTTTCTCCTGCAGAAGGTTCTACGCAGTGGGAGGTGGTTGCTCCTACAGGAGTGGATGGTGTGGATCCTGGTGCGAGCCGAGGCATCAAGCTGGTGCTGAAAAAGGATGCCAAGTGTGGGGGGTCCCAGCAGGTACAACGTTCAGTGGTTGACGAGGGGCCCTGTGAGGCAGCCGAGGAGGCTCCCAGTGTGCTGCCCATTGCCCGGCCTCATGGGAAGGTGTCTCTCCCTCTCATCTTGGCCTCCGGAGTGGCAAATGATGCTGACCATCCGTTGAATTTTGACATTGTTGACCGTGTGCGTCCTGATCCGTGGTGCCCTTCTACCATCTGGATTCGTTGGGCTAAGTGTTTTATTGTAGGTGTGCCAGAGTTAATGCCCGATCCTCGTACGCTCAATAGTGACCATGTTTCGGAGGACATTATGTTACTTTGGGAGGCGTACTGTATTCGCTTCCCGGCGGAAGATTGGCCGGACAAGTATGAGATCTTTTCGTAGTCTGTGTGCTTGCTGTGTGTTTGGTGTGGTGTTGTGCTGTTTTGTTGTATTTTTCTTTTGTTTTCTTGTGTTTTTGATGTCGGCCCTTCAGGCCGGTGTTTAGTGACTTTGTATGGTTGTGTATTGATTTGTTTGTTTCTTGATGTACTTTGTTGTTGTATTCTTGGTCCTTCAGGCTAGTTGTTGTGTTTATGCCTGATTTGTTTTCAGGTGTGCGTGTTTATTGTAATTGTTTATTTTGGCCTCGCCTTTTGTTTACGGGGTGGATGGCTTGGTGTGTGTTTGTTTTTATTAATGTATTGATTTTATGTTGCTTTACCTGTTGTACGTGTTTGGACAGTCTTGTGTTTGCACTGTTCTGTTTCCTGCTATGCCTCTTGTTGTATGTTTTGTGTTCTGGAGGTGTTGTTTTGTACTGTGATTGCTGGATTGCCATTGTATTCTGTTTTGTGCTTTGATGTATGCTGTATTTTTCATGTTTTTTTGTTTATGTGTTTTGTTGTGCTATGCTGTTTTGTTGTGCTATGCTGTTTTGTTCTGCTATGCTGTCGGCCCTTCTGGCCGGTGGTCTATTGTTTTCCTTTATGTATTTTGTATTTTTATTGTATTTAATTTGCATGCTCTGCATGTAAAAATAAAAAAAAAAATAAAAAAAAAAACTTCACAGGGTGGATTGGGCCCTATCCCTCCAGTAGCTACAGCCCCAAAGGTCCGCTCACAAACACGAACAATCACTGGACAGCAAACCAGGAACGCACAGGCGACACGTTCGCCCCCTCCCAGAGCCAGGCGAGCACTTTATAAGTTAACTCTATTGACTTAGGGCAAGGCTCTTGAACACCACAATATCCTTCTCAAACTCCAACACTGTAGTGTCAGGTCACTCCCTTCTGGAGTTGCAATATCACCTCAGACAGGCAGCAGGATGTTCGAACGATACTTCTTCCACCTTGTTAATTGACGTTACCATATACTTGGTCCACTAATTTACATCAAAAACCTTCCAAATGCCAGCCAACATTTGAAGCCAGTTCTATATGCTGATTCAACTCATTTTCTCCCATCCTAAACCAGTTAATCTAAACACAGTTAATACCAATATATATTTAATATATGTTTGTGGTTAACTGTTAACAAACTTAGCAGTCAACATTGTTACGAAACTATGTAAAACGATAAATTATGTTTCGTTTTGTACAAGTATATCAATCAAATTAGCCTAATTAACAATACCCAAGAGGGAGTATTTTGTGGTAATGTCATAGGCTTAGTGTTCGGACAGGCTTATCTAAGTAGAGGTTTCTTAGCCTGTAGGTGCCAGAAAAAATGTAATGTTAATTAGGGGGAAAAAGTGTGTCAATGCTGTGTTTGAGGTCATTAACCTGGAATCGGAGGCGGGGATGCCGGGAGAGATAAGGAGATTGAGGCTGGTCGCCTGCAGGTGCCACTAGAGAGTTCCGTAAAGTGGGGGTTATATGTTGTTGATGGATGGGTGGGGGGAGGGAGCAGGACTAGTACTTCAATTATTTCTCATACAGGGGGTGAGTGACCGCTCCATCCTAAATAAGACACATTTCAGGGATAACAAAAATCTTCCTATTAATTCATTTTAATTCTTCCTATTAATTCACTTGGTGAAGGCTACAAAATAACATTAAGGTGTTAGTAAAACACCCTCTTCTCCCCTTCCCCCTCTCTTTCCCCTTCTTCCCCTTCATCCTCTGAGTAGATTTCAAAAGTCGTTTCATCCTCCACGATAATGAGAGGGTGTCCTTCAATGTCTTCTCCTTCCCCTTCTCTTACAGGTGTTGCCTGCTTCTCTAAGTTGGGGGACTTCTGCTAGAGGGGAGAAAAAAATATATATTTGCATGTATGGCGATTAAATAAAAGTTTTATATATATTTTTTAACTGTAAATACGGGGAGGATTTACTGGGCGCAAATCCTTAACCGTAGCCTCTGTTTAACTCAACAGTAAAATGGGTACTTGGTTGTAAAAACGATTCTTCGCGGCAGGGGTCGTATTCCAGGGACCTGACCGAAACGCTACGCGTACTAGTGGCTGTACAAGAATGTAACAACTCTTGTATATATCTCAAAAAAAACTACCACTATTCAAATATGGACTGAACCCAGGAACTGTGCTAAAAGATAAGAAAAGGAAATAACAAATATAAAAACTATTATTACAGAAAGAAATTAATCACTGTCAAGAACTTCAACCAATATTCACCCAGTGGAGTGCTCGCCTAGCTCTGGGTGGAGGCGGATGAGTCACCTATGAGCTCCTGGTTTGCTGACCCATGGTAGTTTGTGTTTGTGAGCGAATCCTTGGGGCAGTGGCGGCTGGAAGGATGGCAGCCCCTATTCCCCCTGTAAAGCGGAGGGATACTATTGGACTAGAATTTACTCTCCCAGCATCTTACCCGGCAGTTGAGGTGGTGACGATTTGTATGTTGCGGGTGGATGTGTCGTTTTGTGTGCGGCGTTCAACTTGTATCCAGGCATCAAGCTGTTGTGAAACTCTGCTGCACGGCTGTGGATCGCTATGACAGGAGGACGTTTACTCGGCCTGTAGGTGCTCCTTTTGAGTTCCCAGACTCTTCTCCAGTGTCACTTTACCCTGTATGGGCGGGTTTTGAGTGTCTGGATGAATGCAGTCTCCTCTGGGCGGTGGAAAGGTATCTCGAATGGGACCTACACTGTGGCGCTGGGCTTGAAGGACCCCATCCCTTCATCTCTCCTGCTTCTGGGCTTCATGGTATGCATATTTTATGGGGGTCAGCCCCGGATTTATTTCCGGTGCGGACTGTCAGGCCAACTGGCTGCTGGTTGTGATGCGAGCCGGGTCGGGCCTGGAACCTCTTCAGGGAGGAGAACTTTTCCCCGTTGGCGGTTCCGGACCTGTCGGAAGGTGCTGCTGTGGTGAGTGATACTTCCCAGTCGTCTAATGCCCCGTTGCCGGTCTCTGATGCCAGCCTCGATGAGGCTGTGGGTGTCGGGGTGGTAGTTAGTGCATCCCCGGCTCCCGCACCTCAGCTACCCCTGCCTGCCTCGTCACCAGTCGCATCTCTGGTTGTGTCTCCAATAGTGTGTGGTCTCGTGCCCCCGGCGTCAAGACTGCGCCCCAATCTG
Organism: Procambarus clarkii; assembly: GCF_040958095.1. Lineage (NCBI taxonomy): Eukaryota > Metazoa > Arthropoda > Malacostraca > Decapoda > Cambaridae > Procambarus > Procambarus clarkii. Next base: position 16,564,936 of record NC_091203.1, on the reverse strand, counting down.
TACTGTCTCCGGTAGCTGTGTCTTCGGCCCGTATCGACGTGCATGCTATGATGTCTCCTGCGGTGTGTGGTCCTGTTTCCCGGGTTGATGAGGCAGCGATGTTGAGTGATCTTGCACTACGTGGAGTTGCGCGGCCAACCAGACATTCTGCTATGGGGCCTGCAGGCTGGGGTGATAGTTCTGACAACCTGCGACCTGTGTCCAAGTATTCACAGCGAGCTTTGAGTCTCCGCCTCGTGGTGAAACCTGGGCCGACGTCCGGGATTTGGGGACTCCGGAAGTTCATCTTCTGTGGATGATGATGTGGGCAACGTTCTCGGGGTTCCTGCGACTCCTGAGGGCCGTGTTGCAGTGGTGATGGGTCCTGTGGTGGCATTGTCGCCTGGCCCTGGTCCTGTATCTTCTCCGGCTGCCTCTGCATCCCTGGTTGGTGGTTCCCCGAGTTGGGAGGTTGTGGCACCAGCCGAGGTAGTGGGAGAGGGTGGTAACTTGGTGTTGGTTCTTAAGAAAGATTCTGTTCCGGTGGCCCCCGTGCCTCTGGCGTCCTGGTCTGTGCCTTCCGAGCATCTGCTCTCGGTGATGCCGACCGCTGTGTGGCTGCCCTCTGCTCAGCCGTTCTTTGTTTCTCCGCCCCTTTGGTGTCGGCCCTAGCACCATCGCCCTCTCTGATTGTGTCCCCCTCGACTCTGCCGGCTCCTGTTCTTCAGTCCCATGTGGTTGCACCGTCTGTGCCGAAGAGCTCTGTGCGGCCTCTTCCCCTGACTTCCGCCCCCGTGGTGGGGGGCACTGAGCTGGATGTTCCTGACTTCATGCATCGACCGCGAGGATCACGTAGTCACGTTAACGTATCTGCGGAATTGTGGGCTCGGTGGGAAGAAGTACCCGCGGCGTCTATATCTGGATAATATGAGGATGAATAAATATGTGTGTGGTTCTTGTTTGGTGTTGCTTTCTTTCTTTATTTGTTTTGATGTGCTGTGAGCTAGGGGTTATTTTTTCATGTGTCTATTGCCTGGTTCTTGTTGGGCTATAGTGCTCTGGTGTTTTTTCTTTTCCGACTGTATTTCATTGTTATCTATGTTTATGTTTCCATTTTGTGTTTTGTATAACTTTTGTTTGTGTCTTTTCCTATTCTAACGTTTGTTCCTGTGTTTCTTGCCTTGACAATGTGATTAATGATGTTGATGTTTTTCTATTATTGTATTTGTGTTTTCCTAAATAAAAGAAATAATACTCACCAAGTCCTTCAAGGACATCGATACATTTTTTTTCTTTTTTTTTTTTAGTTGCTCCTTCCATGATGCAGGTGGTGGCTGTCTCTTCTGGAGAGGGGTGGTGAATGTCTGGGGTTTTAGGGCCAATGCCCTCCCTTACCTCCCCACTTGACCTACTTTCATGTGTGTTATTTAGGTTAAGCAACTAACAAAAATATGCCCTACACCATCGATAGGAACCTACCCCCCAAACCTCTTCAAAATATGCTCACACAAGGCTGTTTCAGAGGGAAATATCGTCGTTTGTAGGAAAGGACTTGTATGTCGTTTAACTTTAAGGTTTCACTAGAAAATACATTATGTAAATAATACAAGGCCGAAGGTAAGCCCAGGTGACTTCTTCTGTGAACAAGTATGATGCAACGTAGCCCACATTCAAGACTAAAATCGCTCTGGAGTCTGTGGTGCATGGTGTATACTGCTGTTATTTTGTTATTTTTAATAAATTCCACAAAATAATGGCCCTATGTATCTGGGCTCATGGTATAGCTGTCAAAAAAAATCTGTCGTTTAACTACTTCGACATATATACAAACCCAGTGCCCCATAGGCAACCTACTGTCTGTTGGTAGAATATTAGTTATAAAGACTATAGGTCTCATTGCTGCAATATTTAAATGTACATTCTTATCTGCATTATAACACCCCAAATAATGCACGTGACACCCTTGTGATTGTTTTTTTATTTATATTAACATCCTGGTAACTCATTATGCTTAAGCTCGCAGATCACAGAGAACAGTTCTCTGTCAATCAATACTTAAAATGCCAACTGTTTCAACAAACTGCAAAACCATCCTATTACATGTGACCCCGCTAGCAAATTCAACCACCTATTGGGGTTGGTGTTGTCGTTGATCCTTCTTTATGGACAACCCAACCCAAAACTCGGTAGAGTGCTTATACTTTACCAGGAGATCACCCTGGGCGCTTCTGGCTCTTGGAGAGGGGCTCAACGTCACACGTTCAGGGGATGCGGCTCCAATACTTAGCCTCACTGTCACGTGCACACACCCACTCGAGCCGCTGTGACTCCCCACTCTCTCCTTATGTGATATGATCTCCTCAATCCCCTTTGTTTTATTATTATTACGTTCTACCCTGTCCACAGCTGTGGTTCTTGGTTCTTTCTCTCCCTCTCCTTCTTTCCTACTTCCTGGGAAGCCTCACTAGGACAAGAGCAAACACCAGCAAATTTGAATACATTTACTGGACAAAGCACATACACAATACATACACACATATAATAATAATAATAATAATGAATCCTACACTCTATACTATTTCAGTCAGGTTGCATTCCAACACCATTAGAACTCTTTCATCTGCTTATCAAGCAGTATCCTATCTCCTGATTCACCACCTAATACTACCAACCTCCTCAAGTAGGTCAAGTCTTCTAACACAATGTTGCACTATCAGCAAGAGAATATATATCTATAAACACATACAAGGAAAACCAGTGTATGACTGCAATAACATAAATATTATTATAAACGTTCCTTGATATACAACAATGATCAATCGATCACCCTATCAGTCCTAGAACACATATGTATGTCTCTGCAGGTAATCCTGCCTACGACTGTAACTCTATACTTCAGTATAGAGTTACAGTCAAACAATCACTCACCTTTCACTGCGTCTTGCACGCTAATGACAACCAAACACTCTACCAACTCCCTACAAGTAATCAACCAGAACTTCCCTTCCACATCTGGAAGCTCACTACCCTGATATCTTCAGGTTCTTCCAGGTTGATCTACCAGGATCATATACAACTTTTCCAGGCTGCTACACCATGAAGTTTCCTCGAACAGCACTGGAGTTTCACCACTGGTATTACAGAAGCATGTGACACTCTTCTTCACTGCTTCCCCTCACAGCTCGAGGTCCTACTCTTCACTGTGGGGGCTACTCTTCCTCGGAGTACACTACTCCTTCAACAGTCTTGGAGTCTCTTTCACTAACTCACTCTACTGGCTCGAAGTTCTCAACAACTTCTTCCCCAGACAAACCTGCAACCCAATGACACACCAATAAAAACGTTTCCCATTAAACACATAAACGAAAATAACCACACAATATGTTTGCATCCAACATCTTTCTGCTCTCTACATACTGTGAGAGCGGACTCCCCCGTTTGGGCTGGTCCATGCTCCGCCTTGCCCGGTGGGCGGCTCCTCCCTCTGGGAGCGTCCTCCTCCGCCAGTCAGTTGGCTCCAGGCGGTCGACGGGAGAGGACATGCTGCTCGTCCCTCCAGCTGTCTCTCTCATCTCTGTCCTCTTATTTAGGCTTCCTGCCTTACCAAAACATGTCTAACGTATCAATTAACATTCGCTATGATCGCTGGGCACACGATTAACTACCGGCAATCACTGAAAACTGGTTAAAATTATGCTTACCACAAAAAAGTCTCCCTGCAGGGCACTCTCCCTCTGACGGAGTCTGATCAGGGCGCTCCCACGGCCCTCGATAATGTCTCTGGGCAGCTTAATAAACTCTCCTTGCCGTCCAGGACTTGAGACCACACATTCCCAGCTCGGTTCCACAGCTGGAACGTCTGCACACTTCCTTTCTCTTGAAGGTACATCACCTAGGAGTTCCTCTCTGACAGGAGCACACACGGAGCGCAGCTTCCCCTCCCGATGTCTGGTACTCAAGTGATTTAAGCTCCTCTCAAGCGAGCCTCACACCACCAAACTCTCCACATCTTGTGTCAAGTCATTTACTTATTTTCTTATTCACTGCCCATTATCTTAAATTGTCTATCAAATCCAACCAATTATTTTACATCTGTATCTTCACCTCTATATTTACTAGACCTTCTAGTCAGGTCAGGCTTCGTTTTTCGGCTGCCTGAGATCATAACACTCCGTACGCAAGTTGCCAGATTTCTCCATAGGGAGGGAATCCTATGTTCGGATGGAGGACCAGTCAAAGGCAAATATTGACCTTCCTCTTTTAAGTGTGTCATTAGCTGGTATTAAATCACGCTCTAACCCTAACTTTTAGTATCAATTGGGTTTCGAAATAATGGCGTGAATAATGATTATCGCAGTCCCCCGCAATTTGGTAAATTGCATTATTATTCAAATAAATGCCAATACTTTTAAACTTCGCATTTTCAAAATATAATCCATTTCCCTGGTGAAAGCCTGCATAATATGTCATTGGAACAATTACCATATATATCTTGTGGGGTATTACTTGGGCCCAAGGCTGATCAATTAAGAGATTGGTTTGATTCCCTGTCATCACATAAGTTTTGGACATGGTCGAATTAAAAATATACGGGGTCCGGGGAAGGTTACAGGGTCCATTAATTCACTGTTTAAAGTCAGATGGGCGCTGGGGGTAGGGAAAACTCATGTAACCTCATAATTCAGCATAATCCATATGTATCCGATATTTCGTACTGTCTGACACGCTTGTATTTAACAGGGGAACTAGTGGCCTATCTCTGAGCAGAGGCGGACGTGTTGCTTGTGAGCTCCTGGTTTGCTTACCACTGGTAGTTTGTGTTTTTGAGCGAGCCCTTGGGGCCGTGCCGGCTGGAGAGATGGCGTCTTCCCTCCCCCCTGTGAAGCGGACGGATACCATTGGCCTTGAATTTACTGGTCCTGCGTCTTACTCGGCCGTTGAAGTGGTCATGATTGATATGTTGCGGGTGAATGTGGCATCTGTGTGCTGCATTCAACTTGTATCCGGACATCGAACTGTTACGAAATTTTGTTCCACAGCTGTGTATCGTGACTTTGTGGACTACTATGAAGGGAGGACACTAATTCTGCCTGAGTTGTTGTGTTGTTAAAGATTTGCCACCTGGAACAAAAAGTTCCAAGCAACACGGGCTATGGTGAGCCCGTAGATCTGCCTGAAGGTGGTGGTTCAGTGGAAGTGTTGGACAGGTGCAGTGAGACTACCTATGTGGCAGTTTATGGTACTACCTTTGAATTCTCTGACTCCCTTCTCCAGCGTCACTTTACCCGGTATGGGCGGGTCTTGAATGTCCGGATGAATGCTGTCTCCTCCGGGCGGTGGAAGGGCATCCCAAATGGGACCCGCACTATGGCGATGCGATTGCAGGATCCCATGACTTTGTCTCTTCTGCTTCTGGGCTTCATAGTATGCATATTCTATGGGGGTCAGCCCCGGACTTGTTTCTGGTGCGGACTATCGGGTCATCAGGCTGCGGGTTGTAGTGTGAGCCGGGTTGGTCCTCTAAACCTCTTCATGGAGGAGGACTTTCCCCCATTGGCGGTCCCGGACCTGTCACAAGGTGCTACTGTGATGAGTGACGTTTCCCAGTCGTCTGATGCTCCGGTCTATGATGCCAGCGTAGATGTGGTTGGGGGGTGTGGGTGTCGGGGTGGTAGTTAGTGTGTTCCCAGATCTCCTGCCTGCCCCGTCTCCAGTTGAGTCTCCAGTTGTGTCTCCTGTAGTATGTAGTCTAATGCCCCCAGTCATCGAGGCTGTGCCCCGGCCTGCACTGTCTCAGGAAGAGACAGTGCAGGCCGGGGCCCTTCGGCCCATGTTGATGTGAACACGTTGATGTCTCCCGCAGTGTGTGGTCCTGTCTCCCGGGTTGTTGAGGCTGCAATGATGAGTGATCGTGCACTGGGTGGAGTGGCGCGACCGAACGGAGGTTCTGCTGTGGCGACTCCTTGCGGGGATGATAGTTCCAACGGCCGGCGACCTGTGTCCAAGCGCTTGCGACGAGCTTCGAGTCTGTCTCCGCCTCGTGGTGAGGCCTGGGCCGACATTAGGGATTTTGGGGACTCCGGGAGTTCATCTTCTGTGGATGATGATGTGGGCGATGATGTTAGGGGTGCCTGTGGCTCTTGTAGGCCGTGTTGTGGTGGTGATGGGTCCTGTGGTGGGATTGACGCCTGGCCCTGGTCCTGTGTCTTCTCCGGCTGCCTCTGCATTCCCAGTTGCTGGTTCCCCGGGTTGGGAGGTGGGAGGTTGTGGCACCGCCCGTGGTTGCAGAGGCGGGAGGGGTCTTGGTGATGGTTCTCAAGAAAGATTCTGTTCCGGCTGTCCCCATGCCTCTGGCGTACATGTCTGTGCCCTCCGTGCATCTGTCCTCAGTGATGCCGACCACTGCGTGGCTGCCCTCTGCTCAGCCACCCTTTATTACTCTGCCCCCCCCCATCCTGTAGTGTCGGCCCCTGCGCCATTGCCCTCTGTGATTGTGTCCCCTGCGACTCTGGGCATTGTGCTGCCGCCCTCTGTACAGCTGGCTCCTGTACTTCAGCTCCTTGTGGTTCCACCGTCTGTGCCGCCATGCTCTGTGCAGCCTCTTTCCCCGACTTCCGGCCCCGTGGTGGAGGGTGCCGTGCTGGATGTTCCTGACGTCTTGTATCGATCGCGGAGATCACGTAGTCAAGTTATCGCGTCTGTGGAGGTGTGGGCTCGGTGGGATGCCTACAGGAAGAAGTACCCCTCGTCGTCTCTTTCCGGATAACTATAATGATGATTAACTGTGTGTGTTTCTTGCTTTGTGTTGCTTTATTTATCTATTTTGATGTGCTGTGAGATACGGTTAATTTTTTCATGTGTTTCTTGCCTGTGTTAATTGTTACCTGTGTTTTTTCCATTTCGTGTATTGTACGACTTTTGTTTGTGTGCTTTCCTGTTCTTAAGTTTTGTTTATGTTTTCCTTGCCTTATAAATGTGATTGATGATGTGGATGTTTTTCTGTTATGTTGCATTTGTATTTACAAAAAAAAACTCGCTTGTATTTAGCATCCAAGCATAGGGGGAGAAATCCAACCTCACTCGCACATCTATATTGTCTAAAACATATTGATCTAGGGTTATTATATCCATTGCTAGGAGGGAAGCACATCGACAAATCACGAGTTTTCAAATCGGTAATAATTTTTTTTATTTTTGGCAGTAGCACCGGTAAAATAGGTATTAATGAATTCATTAGTAATTATCCCAATATCACCAATCCAGTTGGAGCGAAAGGCTCCAATTCTTCCCTGGGTAGACATTTTTGAGGGTGGCATACAGCTAATTAATTTGATAAAGGATCACTAATTAAAATTAGAATTTGTTTCAACCACGTGCTCCCCTAAGAAGTCCTGTACTCCCTTAAACATGGTATTTGAAAAACCGCTTACAAATTCCGCATACTTGTCATCCTCTAATTTTGTTGTGTTGTCATCTCTGGTTAAAGATACTTTAAAGTCAATCACGATATTTGTCAAGTCTAAGAAAGCAGCCTGGGTCGCTGGTATGCGAAATTCTAGGTAATCTTCCCTCAGTCATTGATTGATTGGTAAGTTGACAGGTAGAATTTCTAATTGTTGTGTGGAGGCAGTTGAACTCTCAACATTACGAATTTTGTTACTTCTGGGGAATTGGTCAATAATACTAGAATTATAATATTCTAATGGTATTTTCGCGCCAGCCCCCATTACCTGCCATGTTCCCCCCGAAAGTCAAAGTATGACTGCTTTAAGTTAGGGAAAATGCATCATCTTTATAGCAACGACTCTGATTACATTTTCTCTTCTTTCAAATTTGCTTAGTAGGAGTCTTTCTCCTAGAGAGCCCTTTAATTCTACCACCTGTCACCAATTTCCTTCCCATAGACTTAATGGCATCAAAGCCGTGTATATTTAGCATGCTTTTTACATCTCATTTACCGCTAGATAAATCACCAGGTAGGTTTTTCCCAAAAACAATAGCACGTGGTGTTTCAGCCCACCTGATAAATGGCATAATTCGTCGCGCAATACTAGCTAGAGTCCTGAAGAAACCTTCACCAGATCAGAGATCTGATCTCTGATCTCTGATCTCTGATCAGATCAGAGCCTGATATGTTCGAATGTCATCGAAGGCTCCTCCTCTCAAAGGTCGTTTCCGAGATAGAGGAGCAAATATCTTCCGAAATTCATTTTTAGTCGAGGGCTGGAAAGGTATTCTCATGTTGACCTGTCTTTATAATAACCGACTTATGGGAGAAACAGTTCTATATTTTAAAATACTTTAGAATGGGTATGTAGGATAGCGGTGACAGACCTCCCATCTCCAAAACTGACACCCCGCCCGAACTGATCGGTAATCCTAAGGCTGATTTTCTCTACGATGTTGGTATTTAATGTCTTGTACATTAGTGGTGTCTTCTATATGAATCATGGTAGCTGAATGCATCCAAGATATTTACAATATGCCCTTCATATCTTTCTGGTTTGATTACGTTGCTTAAACTAAAAAGTAATCACACCCCCTCACTCCCCCCCCCTCTGTCATTGTCTTGGGAGAATAAACCTATAATCTTGGAGGCGGTTGTAAGGTCGTCTAATTTTGTCTAATATATAGTGTATTTGCGCTTGCTGTCAAAACCAAGTACATTGGCTATTCTGTGTTTGAATTGGAGATGAAGAGAATATAAAGACCCACTTTCACCACTGTTAAGAGTGGAGGTTAATAACACCCTCTCTAAAGAAGGGCATAGGAAATAATTAGCTTTTTTACCTGAGAAGTAAGTGTTGAAATCACCTTTAAAACAAAGCTTCATATCGGTTGTAATTTTGACAACTAAGTTCGGAAGTCGTACATTTGATGTTTCGTGATAAGATGTTGGTTTTGGGTAGAAATGTATATATTAAATGCTCTGGGCTCTCAGTGCACCCCTTACATATAAAAGTAAAATAAAAATCAATACCAGTCCCTTCATCAACTTTGATTAGACCGTTAATTCGTTTTAGGAAGAGTATATTTATTAAAGCCATCTCATGTTTAATGGAGGGGTTTAAATGTAATGGAGAAATGTTTAGAAATTCCGAAGCCTTGTTGTAAATATCCCCATGTTCGAGACTAGTGAGGTATATGTAATGTTCATCCGTTATTGTATTTGTACTAAAAAAAAAAAAGGTTTAAGCATGTGTTAATATCGTCGATGTTGACACACTTCTCGCCCACTGCTGTTGGATGGAGAGGACACTGTACCGGCTGCTGTTGTTAACAGAAGCACGATAGTTTTAGTTTTGAAATAAAATTATTTTTATTTATTTTTTGAGGAAGTAAATTTTACATCAACATGCTAATTTTTGCGGGACTTCTTGGACGATGAGGCCATAAAAAACACCTCCTTGGACTCAGTATTGGGGATAGTTTCAAGTAAGTAAGTAATTATCAAAAGAAGGCACCAAACCGGGAAGGCTATGTAGCACCATCAAATGCGCAAAATAATCAGAGGGCGCTAAATATCACCAAGGATGCCAATACGGGAACAAAAACGCATAAGGTGAATGATATCAAAAGTATCCGAGTCACCAAGAATTCTATTGAGGGACAGGTGACCGCGAGGGGCGGTCGGAAAGCAAGACACACGCTCGTCCTGGAAGTCAGGACATTCAAGAAGAACATGCACGACCGTAAGAGGGACAATGCAACTAGGACAATAAGGAGCAGGGCGGCGCTCCATGAAGTGACCATGGGTTAAGCGAGTATGGCCAATACGCAACCTCGCCAGAGCCGTTTCCCAACGCCGGTTACGGTGGTAGGAGGACGGCCACGAGGAAACACAACATTTCAGTTTGTTACCAGTAACAGACGACCAAGAAGCCTGCCAACGGGTAAGGACGGAGGAATGGATAACCGGGTAAAAGTCGGAATATGGAATACCTTTACGAGAGATGGGACAAGAGCGGACAGCTTCCTTGGCGGCAGCATCTGCACGCTCATTTAAAGACACACCAATATGGCTGGGAACCCAACAAAACTCAACCGACTTAAATTTACTGTGAACAAGAAACAGCCAATGCTGGATCTCGACAACTACTGGATGAACCGGATTAAAGGACCCGAGAGCCATGAGGGCACTACGAGAGTCAACAACAACTACAAAGGAAGACTGACAAAGAGAAAGCAGGAGACGAAGAGCATAGAGAATAGCATAAAGCTCTGCTGTAAAGATGCTAGTCTCCGGAGGTAAGCGACACATATAAGTGCGATAAGGAAAAACAACAGAGTAGCCAACACCATCCGCAGACTTAGACCCATCGGTGAAGACAGAAACGGAGCGGGAGTGAGAAGAAAAGTGCTCGAGGAAAAGGCGTTTTAGAACCGTAGGAGGGGTAAAAGCTTTAGTGATACGGGTCAAGGATGTACAAAACCGCGGAAGAGGGACTCTCCACGGGGGCAAAGAAGGAACAACACGAGGAGAAACATCAGAAATACGAACGGAAAGAGAATCCTGTAGGCGAGATAACCGGACAGAAAGAGGGAGGTGGTGAAGAGGAACAGGAACCGCAGGAGGGGTAAAAGTTAAAGCACGACAGAGGCGAGAGGAAGGATGTTGCAAGGACCGCGCAAGATAGCGAAGACAGTAGCGATCACGGCGGTCCTGGAGAGACAGGAAGCCAGTGTCAACATACAAGCTAAGGATTGGAGTCGAACGAAAGGAACCAGAACTGAGGCGCAACCCAGTATGGTGCAAAGCATCAAGACGGCGAAGAGTAGAAGGAGAAACAGACGAGTAAGCAGGGCAACCATAATCGAGCTTAGACAGGACGAGAGAGGAATGTAAAGCAAGGAGAGTGCGCCTATCTGCCCCCCAAGAAGTATGGGACAAGACCCGAAGGGTCTTAGGGTCGAAGGTAAGGGCCTTAGAGCACTCAACACGGAGGTAAGAAAATATCGGGAGACCAAGACAAACGAGTGTCAAGGAATAACCCCAAAAGCTTCGCGGAATCTTTGTACTCAAGGGGATGACCGTAAAGTGACAAAGAGGGACGAAGAACGACCCGTTTCCGCGTAAAAGTCATGGCACAAGTCTTAGAAGTAGAGAACTTGAAGCCATGATCGGTGGCCCAAGAGGACACGGCATCAATTGCAAGTTGAAGCCGGCGCTGAAGGAGAGGCGAATCATCACCCTGACAGCAAAGGGTAAGATCATCGACATAGAGAGCGGAGAAGACACCAGAAGGAAGAGAGGAAAGAAGACCAATGAGGGCGACCAGAAAAAGAGTAGTGCTCAGAACACTACCCTGGGGCACACCTTCGTATTGCTGAAAAGAGGCAGAGAGAGCGGTACCAAGGCGCACCCGAAAAGAACGAGGAGAGAGGAAGCTGCAGAGAAAGAGAGGAAGATGACCACGAAGGCCAAAAGAATGAACTTGAGATAGAATATGATATCGCCAAGTGGTGTCGTAAGCCTTTTCCAGGTCAAAAAGAACGGCAACAACGGAGGTCTTCGCAGCAAAAGCAGTACGAATATAGACCTCCAAGTTCACTAGGACATCTGTCGTGCTGCGGCACTTGCGGAAACCAAATTGAGAAGGGGAGAGGAGGTGATGGTGTTCCAGGAACCACATCAGACGAACGTTAACCATACGTTCAAAGAGTTTGCAGACACAACTTGTGAGAGCAATAGGGCGAAAGTCCTTAGGGGAAGTACCCAGAGACCCCGGTTTCCGAACAGGGAGGGCAACGGCATCGAGCCAGTCCTCAGGGACTGACGACGACTTCCAGATCCGATTATACAGACTCGGTAAATACTGAGACGTGCACGGAGGGAGATGGCGAAGCATCTCATAATGAGTACCATCGGAGCCCGCCGCCGTAGAACCGCAGAGGGCCAGGGCAGAACGAAGTTCAGAGAGAGAGAAGGGATCATTATAGGGAAGCTGAAGATGAGTGCAGAAATCTAAAGAACGAGACTCAAGGACAGGTTTACGAAGAAGGAAAGATTGGGGAAGATGAAGACCAGAGCTAACAGAAGAAAAGTGGGAACCCAGTTCGGAAGCGACCTGCAACGGGTCCGCCACAAGAGTATCATGGAGGTGAAGGACCGGTGAAACATCGGGAACGAACTTACCCGCTATCTTGCGGATACGCTTCCAGATCTGGGCCAGAGGGGTTTCGGACGTAATTGTTGAGACATAAGAAGCCCAACATTCACGTTTAGCCGTACGGATGGCCCTACGGGCCACCGCACTCGCTTTCCGAAAGAAAAGAAAAGAATCGGTCGTCTGCCTACGGCGGTGCCTCTTCCAGGCTGCACGCTTACAGCGGACAGCCCGAGCACAGTCCGCATTCCACCAGGGAACGCACTTCCGTGGACCCCGAGAGGAAGAGCGAGGAATAGAGTGGAGGGCAGCGTTGAAGACAGTCTCATGAAAAAGGAGGAGAGCGCGATGGAGAGGCAGAAGGGAGAGGTCAGAGAGAGCAGCACTGAGGGTAAATAGGGTCCAGTCCGCCTTAGCAAACTGCCACCTAGTGAAAGAGAGGGAAGGGCGAAAAGAGAAAAAGGAAACAAGGATGGGGAAATGATCACTTCCATGGAGGTCATCAAGAACCTGCCACGTGAAATCTAAGTAAAGAGAAGAAGAGCAGAGAGAAAGATCAAGACAAGAAAGGGTGCGAGTCCGAGAGTCCAAATGAGTGGGCTCACCAGAATTCAGAAGAGACAGGGAAGAAGAGAGGAGAAACGGCTCAAGAAGGCGACCCCGGGTATTCGTCAGAACGTCACCCCAAAGAGAATGACGACTATTGAAGTCACCCGGCAGGAGCACAGGCTCCGGCAAGGAGTCTAGGAGGTGTTTCAAATCAGGAAGAGAGAGCGGGACACTCGGGGGGAAATAAATGGAACAAACTGTGTACCATTTCCCCACAAAGATACGAGCAGCAGAACAATGGAGAGGCGAAGGAAAAAGTAAAGGAACAAAGGGAACATCAGCACGAATCAAAAGAGCAGAAGAATTAGAAGCCCCAGCAACGGCTGGGGGGGGGGGGAGAAAAAGGAATAGCCACGAAAACGACCAGGACGAGCACCAAGCATCGGCTCCTGGAGACAGACACAAAGGGGCGAAAACCTCGAAATCAGAAGTTGGAGTTCGAGGAAATTGGCGTAATAACCTCGAACGTTCCATTGAAGAATGGACAACGACGAGAAGAGAAAGGACAAAAACAGAGAACAAGGAAGAAACAAAGGCAAAAGAGCATCAGAGCACGTTAAAGAATATCAGGGTCGGGATCAGGGTCAGCAAAGTCAGGGTTAGGAGGCATGGGTAAACTGAGCAAAGACGGAGGGAAGGAAACGGGAGAACAGATCAGAGGTGGGCGGGCGGTGTCCGGAGGAGAAGGAGGAGGAGGAGGAAGAGGAGGAGACAACGGAGAGGAGCAGTCAAGGACAGCAGCAGGAAGAGGGGGAGTAGAAAGAGGGGAGCGCACCCCAGCAAGAGCAGCAACCGAAAGGGAAGCAGGGGCCAAACAAACCTCCATAGCAGGAACAGGGGGTGCAATCACTGAAACGGGAGGGGAAGGAGCAACAGAGCCAGAAGTAGGAGCTGAGGAAGAAAGGAAGCCTTCTTACCCGCTGGGGATTCCAGTGTCTCAACAGGAGAAGCTGAACGAGAGCACACACGACGGCCGTTAGGAGAGCGATGGACATCCGCCTGCACCGACAGGCGGCTGGGTGAGCCGATAGATGGGGGAAGAGGATGGGAAGGAGGATCGGAGGGGGACGAGGAAGAAGGCACAGGAGACATGACAGACCGGGTAGAAAGAAGGGGAACCCCAGACAAAGGACCAGGAGGGGGACCCCTCGGGACAGAACACAAAGGGACAGAGGAGGGGGCAGTGGGCGTATCAGGGTCCAAGGCCCGGAAACGGTTTGAGTCTGAGGAAGGGGGGAAGGACGAGGAGAGGAAGAGCGCAACACACGAGCATAAGAGATGTTAGTATAAGGCGGGAGCCGGCGAACCTGGCGCCTCGCCTCAGTTAAAGATAAACGCTCCCGGTGCTTCAGGTTGAGGACGGCTGCCTCAAGCTTGTAATGGACACAGGCACGGGAGAAGGTAGGATGGGCCTCACCGCAGTTGAGGCAGCGAGCTTGGGAAGAAGTGCACTCCGACTTAGAGTGACCTTCACCCCCACACAAAGGACAGAGAGAGACAGTCCCAGAGCAGCGGAGGGCACCATGCCCAAACTCCAGCACTTGTTACAAAGTCGAGGAGAAGGAATATACTCCTGGACAGAGCACCTAGCACCAGCAAGAATGACCGAGGATGGAAGGGTCCTACCATCAAAGGTGATCTTCACAACGCGAAGGGGTTGACGGCGACGACCACGAGGGGGACGAGTAAACGAATCGACCTGGAGGACAGAATGGCCTTGGGCATCAAGGATATGCCGAATATCATCGTGGCAATCCTGCAGATTCCGAACACCGGTAGCAACATGGGGTGGGAGGAGAATAGTGCCAACACTGGCATTCATCTGAATGTTCTTGGAGACCCGAACAGTGATCTCGCCAAGGCAAGATAAGACAGCCAAGCGGGAAGCTGCATCCTGAGAAGGAGCAGCAACGACACGTGTACCGAGACGAGTGGGGTTGAAAGTAACAGACGCATCCATGGAATCTACAAGATACCGATGGAGGGAGAAATCGTCAGGAGGAGCAGAATCAAGAGGGAGGAGATCAAAGTATTTGGGCCATGAAGCAGGACCAAACAAGGCCTGATACGCATCAGCACGGGAAGGAATCGAGCGAGTGCGGCTGGGGCGCGAACGGCGTTGAGAACCCCTAGAGAGAGAGGGGTCAAAAGGCGCAGTAGTCACAATGAGACTTAGCCGCACCAGGGGACGAAGTTGTCACCACCGGGGGCTGGAGGCTCGACCCAACCACAGAGGAGGGAGGGGAGCTGGGGGAAGAAGTCAGGACGGTCAAAGGAGGAGCAAGGTCGGGGCCGAACGCAGCGGGAGCTACAGAGCCTGGTCTTCCAATACAGGCCGACTCGGGGGCTTGGTCGCCCACCCCACGAGCCTGAGAGGGTACAACGGAAACATTCAACGACATAGAAACGAAGAGAAAAATTCATCCACGAATGTGCCCCCATACCCACCATGGAGCCACAATTAGAGGCAGGACACCCAACAGGAAGCTATCGCCGATCATGCCGGGGCCCCCTAGGGGTGCGTCGTGAGTATACGCCCCACAAACGCTACCTTAAGAACCGTCAGTCCATCGAGATCGGGTTCAGCGACGAAAGGGGGATTGACAATAAAAGGTTCCCCTCGCTCGAGACGTTGGGTACTACAGTTCTACGGGTGCAAGAGTATGCCTCCTCAAGCACCCGGGCGTCAAAATAGAAGTCCAAATAAATAATCCAAAACAAGCAAAAGGTCGGCAGGAAACGACAAGCAGATAGGAGAAGAGGGGGGAGAAAAACGAAACATAAGGAAAAGGAAAAGCGATCCGGCACAATTAGAGAAGACAGCAGCAGGAGTGCAAGGCCAGAAAAGGACAGAGGACTGCCCCACGGAGCATCACACTCCGGCAGCCGTCCACCAAGCCCCCTCACGATGCCAACGGGCCGGATGGGGAGGGGGCACGCAGGGGCAAGAACAACACCCACATGCACAAACAAGGACACCCACCTGTGCACGCAGGCACCGGGGACACATCACGCACAACACAGACAGAAACCAAACACACCAATAAACCAATCACTCATACTTCTCCGGGAACTCCCGAGCAGGAAACCGTAAACAATAAGCCTCCCAAACAAGTTGGTCACTTTCAGGAATCAGACACCCAGGAGCTGCAGTAGGCCGAGGCATCCAATTTGGCACTCCCGAGACAAAACACTGCGCTCGTGAAAACCAGATGGTAGAAGGGCACCAGGGAACAGGACGCACCAAGTCAATACACTTAAAAGTCGCAGTTGCTGTAGATCCGTCGAGCACCTCGCCAGTCGAGAGGACAAAAGGGACGGGTTTCCCCCGAGGACGCTGGACACACGGGCGCACACTGGGAAGCACATCTGACTGCACGGCAGGCCGCACACCGGCCTGCCCACTAGGGCGTGCACACTGTTCGGTGTCAGGAACCGCACCGAGACCCGCGGAGGGTGGCTCTGCAGGGACCCCAGAGCCCCCACCAACCGGAACAGGAGCAGAGGCCCCCCGCCTCACATCCTTCGTCAACACCACCATAAGGTCGCTCTTACCAGGGGCAACAGCCCACTGAGGGGAGCCACCAGTAGGAGGCACAGCATCCAACTCAGAAGGCACCACAGGAGACAACACAGCGTCGGCCACATCATCATCCTCCATTGCATCACGCTCCTCTGCCCACGACGCTAGGTGACCCACCCCGAGCCGAGCGACGGCGCTTAAAAAGAGGCTGCTGATCGTCGGAGCTGTCACCCCCAACAAGCGGTGTCCCAGAAGAACCATCGACAGGCGGCCCCAAAATCGGGGCAGCACGTTTACGCAGAACAGCAGCCTCAACAACGCGGGGCAAAAAGCCACCACCAGGAACGGAGACCGGAATCGGAGAAGGAAGAGACACAACAGGCGGGAGGGAAAACGTCAGCACACGTGAGGTATCCAGGGAGGGCGACGGAACATGCAGAATAGAATAGGTACTCATCAACGAGGAAACTCCCAGAGGCGACGAGGCAGAGAACGTGGGTGGAGACACACATACCACCGCACCGTCAGCCCCGGGAAGCACATTGCCTCCAGCAGGAGACGCAGGCACCACCCCTACAGCATCCCCCAAGGCCATCGGATGCGGATGCACCTCTACAGTCACCGAACGATGAAGGTCCGAAACAGGCGCCCCCAGGTCCACCGAGTTCACCGGCGGGGCAGACACATCCGGTCCAGACGTAGCGACATCCGGAACCGCCGCGGGATCCACACCAGACACCTGCACAGAGCGAGAATCCGCCGGGGAGTCCACACGCACAGATAAGCGAGGAAAATCATCCTCAAGGAAAACTGAAGGGGCTTCTGTATGAGGAGCGTCACAACAGGCCACGACGTGGCCCTCAGCACCACACCGGAAACACGTTCGGGTCTGCCCCCTGATAGAAAGTCCTCAGAGACAGCCCACGATACGAGACCCTGGACGGTATAGGGCTCGTGAGCCGCATGACAAGCGTGCGTGAACCCAGCCGGACCCCCTTCAGTCGGCCCGCACTCAAAGTGTTGAACCGGTGCTTCACCACCGACCCAAACCGCGTAAAGAAGGCCATGAGGGCCGCCTCGGGGAAGGTCACCGGCACCCCGTGAATACTCACAAACGTCAAGGGCCCCCAGGGATCCGAGAACTCTACAGACACAGCCGAAGCCGGAAGAGGAAGCGTACGGCCATTCCAGCGGGCCACAAACTCCCGGTATACATGTGACGTGGCGAATGACACCGCAACACGGGCGGGCGACACCTTCTTCTTCTTCTTGAGAATAGGTGCAGTTTGCATGAAGGGGTAACCCTCCCGATGACTGCACCAGGACAGATGTAAGGAGACGCGTTGATGGTGAGGAGGAGAAGAAAGTCAAAAGCGGTAGATGTGATGGGCCGTAGAGAGAGGAGTGGCGACGTAAACATAGGCGAACGTTAGAGGGAGACTCCCCGCACCGGGGGGCGGGGCGTCGTGGTCACGGCGGCAGCCGATCCAGGCACGGCGTAGCTGTGTGCGCAAGACGGGAACTAATACTTCTCCGGAAACTTACGTATTGGAAAGCGCAAGCACTATGCTTCCCAAATCACCCACAGGTCGGCGGGCAGCCGGCCATCAGGCAGTGCCCTCGGCTGTGACATCCTATCCGGCACCCTATAAACAAACTCCTTCTCTGACGATACCCAGATAGTGGACGAGCACCACGGGATCGGAAGCACCCGGGCATCCCGATAAGGGCCCAACTCCGGACCCTCACAGGGCACGACCCCAGCAGACGGGACTAGGCAACCCCCAGACCAGGGCAAGGAAGGAGGGGGAACAGCAGGGGATGCAGGCGCGGCAGCGACCCCACCACAAGGCACAGGAGCCGAGGCCCCCCGACGCACATCTTTCCGCAACATTACGACGAGGTCCCGATCATCAGGGACAACCCCCCACTGTGGGGACCCAACAACAGGAGATGCAGGAGGTGGGGTACAGGTAGCAACATCGGAGCCCAGCACAGCACCATCATCCACGGTGGGGGACGCCAGCTGAGCACCATACTCCCCCACCTCCTCCCAAGGCACACCACGAAGGGGAGACACACTCCGAGCCCACCGCGAACGCTTCGAGACAGACCGAACCACACCACGCCCAGCAGTCCCCTCCGCAGGCACGGCCACCATCTTTACATCCACACAGGCCACATCCGCACCATCTAAAGAGTCCACAGAGGCCACATCACCCACACTGTCTACATCCTCCACGGAAACAGCCTCAGAACACCGACGTGCACGCTTCTGCAAAGAAATGGAAAGAGCAGAACTACAGTAGTCAACACACACAGGCACGGCAGGCACCTCACCTTGCCGAAGAACCCCCTCCAAAACAGCAGAACCCGCGTCCCCGGGAGCCGGTATCACATCCACAGGCGGGGGCGGGACATGAACCTCCACCGGGACACCCTTCACTACACGCAGCGCAGGCGACGGCCCGACACCCCCACACACCGGCCCAACAACCCCAGGGGCCACAGCAGTCACCTGACGTGTCGCACGGGCCGTAGAACTAGCCTCAACAGGCGGAGCAGCAGACAGGCAGTCAGGCTCCTCAAGCACAGCACCCACACCGTCCGAACGCAACAGGGGCGGAAAATCCTCTGCACGAAGAACATGCACCCGACCAGTTGCTCCCACGTCGCACGCAGCAGCCAGATGACCCTCGTGACCACACCGATAACAGGTGCGCGGTTGACCCCGGTACTGGCAGTGGAGCGTGTAACCCAACACGGACATCGACGACGGTACACTACACTTCAGCGACATCGTCAGGGTGCGGGAGCCGTCAAGCATACCAACACAGTGCCCGGCAACGACCTTATTCCATCGAACACTTAACACTGTCCCAAACCGTTCGAAACAGGAGGTTAAAAAGTCGTCCTGAAATTCGAAGGGGGCACCATGCACCGCCACAGACGTCAAGGTGACACTAAGATTCACTACCTTAACGGAGCCAGCAGTATCAGGGAGAGGGTAAACACGCCCCTCACACCGCTCGAGAAACGCCTGAAAGGCAGCTTGGAGGCGGAACTTGACCACAGCACGGTTGCCCTGAAGCAGCTGGATGCCCACCAGGTCCGACAGCTGCACATGCAGCACGTCCACCAGGGCGACACCAACCAATGGATGGTCCACTGGCACCGTAAACGCCAGACCAGCTGACAGCGTCCTCTTCATTGGAGGGCGAGACGTCCCCATGGCTAAGGCAAACGTCACCCTGTCAGTGGCAAACCACCACCAGCAGGGCAAACAAGCGATCACCCAACGTAAACACTAGCCAGAAACGGAGAGACCTCAGGAACGTCCGACCTGGCCGGCGGTCACCACGCAACTCGACACCTTCTCTAAGCCCAGGAGCTCGGGGACGTCAACACGGAGGACGTCGAGGAGGGTGTTACCTATCGTACGTTACGGCTCGTGATCCTACAGCAGCCAAACTTTAATAAGTCTAGGGATACGACACAACTGCTGTTCTCAATAGCGAATCACCAGTATAACCCCTTGATAAGTAATGAGCACATAATTAACAATCTTCGTTTAGGACTGAAGAATAGATCAATAATTTATATACATGTATATTCAAAACAGTATAATATAAAAACACAGATGGTAAAGTTAACTTGTAGAATATATGCAAGTATTGTCATGGCACGTAATATAAAATAGTAATTATGGCAAAATAAAATATAACAGACTTATCTCCAACATGTACTCTCCTGGTCCCGTATCAGCCACTGAACTCTCGCTCTGTCGCCACCCACATTCTCACCTCCCGTCTGCCTCATCCCAGGATGAGGGATGGAAACTAAGGACTTTTTAATATTATAAACTAATTGAACAACCACTTGTTCTCAAAACACATAAGACTGCAAGTTACATATAATAGTTACTTACAAAATAAATAAGTACAATGACACCTGTTTAATTACAGTATATAAAGCATTTTCTAACTAAAATAAAGTGACATCTGGAACTCCCAACTGAACAGGTCCAGCTTTCCCGAATCAATCAAGTAATAGACGTGTGCAGAGACAACCGCGCTCTGGTCCACTGACGCTGCCAAACCACACGACAATTTACCAAAAACACAATATGTGTACATATACATGCAATGATAAAATAAAATAATATTTATTTTAAATTTATATACGTATTCTGCTAGGAGTACGTAACACTTCCACCTCCAAGAAAAAAAATGCAATAGATTGAAGATCAATGGCATTTTTTCAAAGTAAAATGTATGACACTTGAGATTTATGGTATTAATTTCACCAAACATGTATAAGTAATAAGAACACCTTTCTGGACAAAAATGAAAACACTCCAAATATAGTCTTACAGGAAACTCAGAAATTTCAGTCTTATGACTATGTTCTACATATGTGTCACTGGAGTATGCAAATTTATCTCTCCAAGGTACTATCTCATTTATTTCACTTTGTTTTAGATCATATTTCACACTCCTATCTACAACATTATCATCATTAGCATGAATAGAATTGTCAATAAAGGTAGCTGCTTTCACACAGTTATCATGGCAATTTTGCTTTTCATATGTTTCTACTATTTCTTCAAGATCAGTTTCATTTTTCCATGTGATTCCTTTTCCACATGGTGAATTTTCCCAAGACAGCCTCGATTTTCCATTACTCCCTTTTTCTGGAGCTGAACTGCTTAATTGAAGCAGGCTGTATGTTGAGTAGATTTGGGACTTCTCCTGGGTATGCTCTGACACAGACATCTGCTCATCACTCTTGATCCTCTGTGGAACACATACTCTCGCCCAATGGATACTAAAATTAGAGAAAGTAGCATTAAACCTCACAATTATGCATAAGACTTTCCCATTCATAGAACCTTCCGAAACACAAGACACCGACTTATCAAACCTTTGACCTTCCAACCAAGAAATACAACCCAAGACAAGTGCAAAGACTACCTGATCGAACTGACTCAGATGATCCATAAGGAACACAGAAATCAATTGCCTCATAACTCTGTCATAACGATCAGTGAAAGAAAACAGGCATATGCCTAGGCACCATATCTCAATCATAACTCTCAAGACAAGTTCACACCCTCTGATGGTGAACTTGAACACAACACACACATTCATCAACCGTCTAGTCTTCCAAGAGACTAAATAAAACATGCCGAAAACGTTACAATCCTCACCATCACTTCCCAAGTGAATTACGTCTGATGACAACCAATCAACCAAGAGGTTTAAGGGTCTTAACATCTTGAAGATGAACAGCAGATTACCTGGAAAACGCCCAAGGACAATCTGAAACCCTTCACAATGATTAACTCTAGGTAGGATAACCTTATCCCCCAACTTGAATTGCACACCTGGAGCCTCAAACATCTGCTCCCCAGTATGATTTAATCCTTCACCCACAATATGATTCTGAAAATCAACTCCAATATGACTCTGAAAGTCAACACCACACTTAAGTGGAACATACACTTTTATCACTCGTGCATCAAAATTAACTGGATCTGAATATAGAGACACTGCTCTAGCATAACTCACCACTTCCTCAGAACTGCTGGGTGCACAACCTACTTGAGTAAACTCTCTCTGCTCAACCACAAGGCTTGACAAAGATGTCCCACAGTCCATTACTTCCCAAGAAAATGGCTCCTGCAGAATAAAAGTAGATTTCAACATCCTACACACACTCTGACTCAATGTACACAATGAGAAATACTTACTCCACATAGAATAAGAATCACAACTCCTCAACTTAGATCCAAATGCTGCTTTACCACTCTTAATGATCTTACCAAAATTTCCTCCCATGACTTCTGGAGCTGCTTGGAGTACTGTCTGCTCACAATCAACAATATCACTACCAAGCTGGGTCACATCCTCACAGACAACTGAAGAGGGAGGCTCAATGGGTCTCCATCTACTCAACAGAAGCTGATCCTCTGGCTGCTTTCCCACACTCTCCAAAACTGGATCTACAGTACAGACTGTCTCCTTGCTTCTCTCTGAAATCTTAGGGTCAGTTCTACTCAAAGCACATAAATGAAGGGAATCTGAAGCGAGCGGGCAAGTAACAGGTAGTTTGACCTCCTCCCCTATTATATCACCTTGACTAGGGTGAGGCGGGGCCTCTACAACGGACTTACTCTCGACAACTGATTCGAAACTTGGAGTGAGCGGGAATACTTCTGCCAACCCGACATCTTGTCCTAAACCATTCACTTGGCTGGAATACAGAGTCGTGGCTTTTAAGTTTCTCTCAACTCCTGGCACAACGTTCGTAGTGAGCGGGCAAGACAATGGTACATGGACATCCTTTCCCAATTTATTGGAATAAAGCAGTCATAGTATCAGGCTTACTCTCAACAACTAAATCGGCCACACAGGAATCTGGAACAACCACATCCCACTTCTCCACTGAAGGGGTACTGGTTTCTGGAACAAATGCTTGAGTAACAACATCAGAACTGACAACTGGATTTATATTAGTACTGACATCAGCACAGGTAGAATGGACAAAACCATCTTCTACAACAGGTTCCTTCATAGAACTAACTTCAGCACAGGCAGAATAAACATGGTCTGCAACTGGCTGTTTACACAAACGGGGATCAATCTCACCCACATCATGATTTATGGCCACATCATTACCCAATATAACATCCACACCTGGGATGGGCAACTGTGTACTAACACCCACAGTGCATAAACGTGGTGTAATGGTGGATCTGAAATTAATGTCTATTAGAGGTACAGTTTTACATCCTGCAACACTCTGAAGAACAACAAACTTGCCAGTCTCTCTCTTTTTAACATCAGAAAGAATACTGGATGAAATTATGGTTTGGGAAGCACCTGTATCACGAAGAATAACCACTGGCTTCCACTTTCCATTAATACACAAGACTTCACCTGAAGACATATATGGTGAATACTGTTTCACCCAATTGGGGTTTACAGTTACATGTTTATTAGTAAGTTTATTTTGCACACCTCTGCAATAAATGAGACCAGTTGGTCGTAACTCAGGGTGCAATATAAAACATGAATGAATTCCATGGCCTTTTCTCTTACAATGGGAACAGGACCTTACAGTGGACACACTGGTAGAACCAACTGTAGGTTTAGAAATAACCTTATTATTATTTGACATTCCTGACAATGAAGTAGCAGGATTAGGTTTTGTAAGAGAAGAGCTCATGGGAGTAACTGGAGTACTAGGACTGGATGGATTCTGATAAGGAGTTCGGTGAGCATTATAATTTACTCTACGACTAGACTTAGGTGAAGTGGCCGTAAACGGGGCCTTAGTCAGCAACTCATGCTCATCCGCGAGCTTTGACAGCTCATCAATGTCTGTTACATTCTTTTGTTCTGCCATAAAAGTAGACAACTGGTCTGGGAGACATGACAATACTTCTTCCATTATAAGAAGATTCTTTAAAGCATCAAAATCAGTGACTGCAAGTGACTTTAACCATCTGTTACAAAATTTCGTCTTCTGACGAGTAAAATCTGCTATTGTCTGATCACTTGTCCTCCTTAGATTTCTGAACTTTTGCCTGTGTGCCTCTGGATTTAGTTGATAAGCATTTAAGATGCTTTTCTTTACAAAGTCATAATCAAAGCTATGAGCGTCAGGTAGGGATGTGAAAACCTCCTGACTACGCCCCTTAAATTGAGACTGCATAATGGCTACCCACTGATCCCTTGGCCAGTTCATACTGATGGCAATTTTATAAAAATGTGCAAAGAAAACCTCAGGATCTTCCTCATTGAACTTGGGCAACTCTATATACTTATTCATCCTGATGGGATTATTATCACTATTTGTTGAAACATTACTAGTATTTCCATGCCCAGCTGCCATACGCTGTGATTCAAGCCTGAAGTTAGTGTCAGCCATTTGTTGTTGAATCTCTAATTGTTGCTTCTTTGTGGCTTCAAGTTGCAACTCAATTAAACCTCTCTGGTTTTGTGCCGCAATTTCTAAACGCCTAGTCTCCAGCTCCCTTTGCTGAGCTTCAGCCTCTAATATTTTCTGTTCTTTTTGAGCTTCAAGCTCTAATTGGCGAGCTTCTAACTCAAGACGCTTTAACGTCATCTGATCACTCGACTCCTCTCTTAACTCCTCTAGAATTTCTTCATCTAACTCCCCATTCTCAACAAAATGCGTCACAATGACTTTCAATATTTGGGCTTTAACCATTCTATTGCTGGCGGTCAAATCCAACTGATTTGCCATTTGTATTAACTCAGTCTTTTTAAGGTTCTGAATCCCTTCAAAGTCTGGTTGAGCCACCAACGCTGCAACTTTCTCCTCCATCGTTACTAACACTTGGCACTTGATTCACAACAATAATTAAACACAATGGCACTGCACTACACTTCACTGTAAAATTGTCACCACACTGAAAATTCGCTTGGCCTCACTGCACAAACAAAATATATAGGATGACTTACCTCAAAATCGTGAAACGTTGTTACTTGACACACAGGAAGGCTTGCTTGGCACATGGAATAGTTCTTAAGAAACACACAGAGACACTTGACACACTGGTACCTAGGAAGGCAAGGTTAGATTAGCATAGTTAAGTTAAAGTGGGACAATATTTCCCGGCACAGGCCCCCATAACTCTTTGTTACCTATCGTACGTTACGGCTCGTGATCCTACAGCAGCCAAACTTTAATAAGTCTAGGGATACGACACAACTGCTGTTCTCAATAGCGAATCACCAGTATAACCCCTTGATAAGTAATGAGCACATAATTAACAATCTTCGTTTAGGACTGAAGAATAGATCAATAATTTATATACATGTATATTCAAAACAGTATAATATAAAAACACAGATGGTAAAGTTAACTTGTAGAATATATGCAAGTATTGTCATGGCACGTAATATAAAATAGTAATTATGGCAAAATAAAATATAACAGACTTATCTCCAACATGTACTCTCCTGGTCCCGTATCAGCCACTGAACTCTCGCTCTGTCGCCACCCACATTCTCACCTCCCGTCTGCCTCATCCCAGGATGAGGGATGGAAACTAAGGACTTTTTAATATTATAAACTAATTGAACAACCACTTGTTCTCAAAACACATAAGACTGCAAGTTACATATAATAGTTACTTACAAAATATATAAGTACAATGACACCTGTTTAATTACAGTATATAAAGCATTTTCTAACTAAAATAAAGTGACATCTGGAACTCCCAACTGAACAGGTCCAGCTTTCCCGAATCAATCAAGTAATAGACGTGTGCAGAGACAACCGCGCTCTGGTCCACTGACGCTGCCAAACCACACGACAATTTACCAAAAACACAATATGTGTACATATACATGCAATGATAAAATAAAATAATATTTATTTTAAATTTATATACGTATTCTGCTAGGAGTACGTAACAGAGGGCAACTTCAACAATGGGCCAGTCCACATTAGCAGAAAAATCCAGCCGCACTGTGTCTATTCTTCGAATACGGCTAGTACCAGCCCCGTCCATATTGGCAGGTGGGGCCCCGACCAGCGGGAGCTCCACACCCCCCCACAGCAACCGCCACTCAGCAACGGCAGACGACAACTGACACCCAGAGCTCGACGTCTGCACCCTCTGGTGGCGCAGCCAGCCAAAGTGTTAAAAAAATATGAAAATATTTCATTCAAAATTGATCTTGCTCTCAGCTAACTGAACTCTCCCGGCGTCAAAGCTCCCAAATCCCCCTCCCACAAGGATGGCAAGTTGATAATTTATATAATTTACAAATAATTGAATGAGAACAAAATCGTACTAACACAGGCATAAATGGAATCAACTAAACATTGCAACTTGCAAAAGAACATAAATTAAAACACAATAAAATTTATATAATGTAAATACTGAAGTATTTTAATTAATTACAAGGAAACACCTGGCAACTTTATAAATTGAACACGTACAGAATTCTAGTCCAGAAGCAAACAGGTCAAAGACGTGTGACTAAGCAAGCCCGCTCCTGCTTCAACTGTTTTGCCAAAATATACGAAACATTACAAAAATATATATACATATACAGATAAATGAAGGAATTGAAATTAGTAATAGCTTCATCATGAATCAATGTGAGTATCCAACTAGGGATACGTAACATGGGGTAGTAGTGGCGGCAGTAGTTGTTGATGTTCTGTGGGAGTACACATGCTGCTGCTGCTTCCTCTTGATTGGTGGAGGTGGTGGTGGTAATGATGTAGAAGGTACTACGATGAAACCGCTCTCCAAATCCTCATCATCAAGTTGATTTTACTGTCAGAACCAGCTCTGTGGTCATTAACTGGGCGAGGAACATCGTTGGATTGTTCCCCCACGTTGCGACGCAACATGACGACTTCCTTGCCATGTTTCATTAGCCTAATCCTGAGGGAAATTATGAGGGGTGCAACATCAGCATACCAACTGTCCATAGTATCTGGGGTGGCACCGATACCGTATGGCAACACCAGACGGTAAACCGTCGGTATCTTGAGGATCATTTTCCCCAGCTTGGTGAGTGATGTCTTCAACTAATATAACCTATTTTGTCCAGGGTGATGGTTTGAAACGTAGTGGGAATCCGCACTGGTTTGGATCTGCTGCTGAGCGATGACGTTAGTTTCAATGGTGCACCCGGCCCCAAATGCAGATATCAGAGCAGCCATAGTCGGTTGAAAGATGAGGCTGGCGTTTGACAAGAGATCGTTGCCAGGCTCTGGGGAAATCTCCATCTCGACTTCTCCGGGGTTGGCACGGTCACGTATGATGGCTCGGTTGGTATACGAGAGACCCTTCCTCTCCACACTAGCGTAGGGGTATGTCTTCCACACGATGGATACCAGTCCCTAGGGCCTCACAACAGTAGTGGGCAACTCATATGCGATTACGAACGAGTCTTGGTACATTATTTCGGCCTCGATGTAAGGCAAGTTTTTGTTAGCCATGGTGATGGTTTAGGTTGCTTAGCAGTGGGTGAGCAGAGAGACTCAGCAACCATCCTACTGTACCAAGGACGGGTGTGGGACTCTTTTAAATAAATCTGACCGTACCTGGGAGGACAGTAGGGGGAAGGAGGAGGAGAAAGGTGGAAGTAGGTGACATGGGGAGAGAGTGAGGGGGAGGGGGGTAGAGTTCAGCAACTTCACTGTATGACCCAGTACACGCACTGAGCCGTTTGAAAGACTGTAATTATGTCGCAGTGTTGGAATCTTTATGGGAGTGTGAAGAAAAATATTCAAGGAATAGGTGTTTCAAAACTGTAGGAAGGGTAGAATCCTTTGCCATATGGGTCAAGGTTTTGCAAAACTTTGAAAGTGGGACACCATGGGGGAGCAAGGATGGAACAACACAAGGAGAAATGTTGGCAACAGGAACAGAGAATCTTGCAAGTGAAACGTAAAAATCTACGGTTTCAAGTCTTAAAGAAAGAAAGAAGAAACAAGAACAAAATAACGTTTTAAATAAGTAATATGTGACAAAAAATGAGCTAATTATCCCCAGTGCTGGGCTTATTCTCTGGACTGTGAGGCTGCAGAGAACGCTCCCACAGCTGGGCTTCTGCGGCTCCTGGTTATACTTTCCTACACATTGATCTTATCTTGTATACACACTCAGGGTCTGATTACAGGCAGATAAACCCTTCTTTGTTTTGTTTTGTAGGTGCGTGTGTGTGTGTGTATTTACTATTTGTGCCTGCAGAAATAGTGCAGTTAGGTTTGGTTGGACAAGCGAGACAAAACAAAAAAGGAAGTTGGTGTAAGAAAGCAGGGCCCCACAGGTGGAGTAACGGTCAAAGAACGACGTAAGCGAGAGTGGGAGTGTTGTAGATACCGCTCGCTGTAGTGAAGACAATAGCGATCATGACGACCCTGTAGAGACAGGACGAAAGGCTTAATTTATGGGACGAACGAAAGGTACCAGAGCTGAGGCGTAACCCAGTATGATGCAGAGCATCATGGCAACGAAGGAGAGGCAGACGAATAAACGGGACAGCAATAATCGAGTTTAGACTGCACGAGAGAGGAATGTAAAGAGAGAAGTGTGTGTCTCTACTTCCCCCAGGAAGTATGGGACAAGACCTTAAATAATTTAAGGGCCTTAGAGCGTTCAACTCGGAGGTAAGGGATATGGGGCGACAGAGACAAACGAGTGTTGAAGATTAACCCCAAAGGTTTAAGAGAAACTTTATAAAATAGAGGAATGCCATAGAGCGACAAGAGGGATGAAGAATAACCTACTACTGAATAAAATTCATAGAACAATTCTTCTTTGTATAGAACTTGAAGCCATGATTGATGGCCCAGGACGACACGGCATCAATCGCAAATTGAAGTTGTCGTTGAAGGAAAGGTGAGTCTTCACCTTGACAGCGGAGGGTAAGATCGTCAACATAAAGCTGAGAAAACTCCAGAAGGATGGGAGGCAAGAAGACCATTGAGAGCAACAAGGAAAAAAAGACTAGTGCTCAGAACACTACCTTGGGGCACACCTTCCTATTGCCGAAAAGAGACAGAGAGAGTGGTACTAAGCCTCTCTCTCAAGGAACGATTAGAGAAGAAGCTTTGTAGAATGAGATGGAGATTACCACGAAGGCTAAAAGGCCGGAGTTGGGGCAGAATACGGTATCCCCAGGTGGTGTCATACACTTTGTCCAGGTAAAATAAAACAACAACAACGGAGGTCTTCGCAACAAAGACAGTTGGAATATAGACTTTCCAAGTTCACAAGGACATCAGTCGTGCTGCGACACTTAGGAATGCCAAATTGAGAAGGCGAGAGGTGGTGATTGCGTTCCAAGAACCACATTTATTTATTTATTTATTTATTTATTTATTTATTTATTTATTTATTTATTTATTTATTTATATACAAGAAGGTACATTGGGTTTACGAGAGAACAGAGATTTGACATTTTACATTCTTGTAGAGCCACTAGCACGCATAGCATTTCGTTTCGGGTTTCGGACATCAAAGGGTCATGGACCATACGTTCAAAAAGTCTGCAGATGCAAAGCGTTAGAGCAATGAGGCGGAAGTCATAACGGGATGTTCGAATAGAACCTGATTTCCAAATAGGATGAATAACCTCAAACCATTCCTTGGGGACTGACGATGACTCCCAGATACGGTATAAATATTTAGTAAAAACTGAAATGTGCATAGAGGAAGATGCATCTCATAAGTAATGTCATCTGAGCCTTAGATAATTGCCTTAGAACATCTGAGCCTAATTGACTTAGAACCGCAGAGGGCCAGAGCAGATTGGAGTCATGTGTGACTCCGGGAGATAAAAAAAAGGTCTTTATAGGGGAACTGAATATGTGTGCGAAAATCTAAGAGACAAGATTCAAGAAGGGGCTTATGAGTAAGAAAATAGAGTGGAAGATGAGAAACGGAGCTAACAGTCCAAAAGTGTGAACCCAGTTCTGATGCTACCGACACCGGATCCGCCACAACAGAACCACGGAGGTGAAGATAGAAATAGCCTAAGCTACTCTAGATATATTTTATTGTTTCAATAAACGTACTTGAACTTGACTGTAGAGAAATCTGGAACAAACATACCCTAGTGTTCGCCTAGCTGTAGGCGGAGGTGGACTTGTCGCCTGTGAGCTCCAGGTTTGCTGACCCATGGTAGTTTGTGTGTGTGAGCGGACCCTTGGGGCCGTGGCGGCTGGAGGGATGGCGGCCCCCCTCCCCCCTGTGAAGCGGAGGGATACCATTGGCCTAGAATTTACTGGCCCAGCGTCTTACCCGGCAGTTGAGGTGGTAATGATCGACATGTTGCGGGTGGATGTGGTGTCTGTGTGCGGCGTTCAACTTGTATCCGGGCATCGAGCTGTTGTGAAATTCTACTCTACGGCTGTGTATCGTGACTTTGTGGACTGCTATGACAGGAGGACAGTTACTCTGCCTGAGGGTGATGGTTCGGTGGAAGTGTCGGATAGGTGCAGTGAGACTACTTATGTGGCAGTTCATGGTGCTCCCTTTGAGTTCCCTGACTCTCTTCTCCAGCATCATTTTACCCGGTATGGGCGGGTCTTGAGTGTCCAGATGAATGCAGTCTCCTCCGGGCGGTGGAAGGGTATCCCGAATGGGACCCGCACTGTGGCGCTGCGCTTGAAGGACTCCATCCCTTCGTCTCTCCAGCTTCTAGGCTTCATGGTATGCGTGTTCTATGGGAGTCAGCCCCGGACGTGTTTCCAGTGCGGACTCTCGAGCCATCAGGCTGCGGGATGTGATGCGAGCCGGGTTGGGCCTGTGAACCTCTTCAGGGAGGAGGACTTTCCCCCGTTGGCGGTCCCGGACCTGTCGGAGGGTGCTGCTGTGGTGAGTGATACTTCCCAGTCATCTGGTGCCCCGTTGCCGGTCTCTGATGCCGGCATCGATGTGGCTGTGGGTGTCGGAGTGGAAGTTAGTGCATCCCCGGCTCCCACACCTCCGCCTTCCCTGCTTGCCTCGTCTCCAGTCGAGTCTCCAGTTGTGTCTCCTGTTGTGTGTAGTCTCGTGACTCCGGACGTCGAGGTTGCACCTCGGCAGCTGTGTCTTCGACCCGTGTCGACGTGCACACTGATGTCTCCTGCAGTGTATGGTCCTGTTCCCCGGGTTGTTGAGGCTGCGATGTTGAGTGATCATGTGCTGCGGGGAGTTGCGTGAATAACCAGCGGTTCTGCTACGGTGCTTCCTGGCGGGGGTGATAGTCCCGACGATCTGCGACCTGTGTCCAAGCGTTCGCGGCAAGCTTTGTGTCTGTCTCCACCTCATGATGAGGCCTGGGCCGACGTCTTGGAATTTGAGGACTCCAGAAGTTCGTCTTCTGTGGATGGTGATGTGTGCAACCCTGTTGGAGTGCCTGCGGCTCCTGTGGGCCATGTTGCAGCGGTGATGGGTCTTGTGGTGGGATTGTCGCCTGGCCCTGGTCCGGTGTCTTCTCCGGCTGCCTTTGCCTTACCGGTTTCTGGTTCCCCTAGTTGGGAGGTTGTGGCACCGGCCGAGATTGCAGGAGAGGGTGGGGACTTGGTGCTGGTTCTTAAAAATCTTTCTGTTTCGGCAGACTCCATGCCTCTGGCGTCTATGTTTGTGCCTTCCGCGCTTTTGCCCTCTGCTCAACCGTCCTTTGTTACTCCGGCCTCTGTGATGTCGGCCCCTGCATCATCGCCCTCTGTGATTGCGTCCCCTGCGACTCCGCCTGCTATTTTGCCGGCCTGTGTCTTGCCAACTCCTGTGCTTCAGTCCCATGTGGTTCCACCGTCTGTATCAAAGCCCTCTGTGCAGCCTCCGCCTACCGCTTCCTGTGCCTACCGCCCCTGTGGTGGAGGGCGCCGAGCTGGATGTTCCTGACTTCATGCATCGACCACGAGGATCACGTAGTCGCGTTAACGCGCCTATGGAATTGTGGGTTCAGTGGGATGCCTACAGGAAGAAGTACCCGCGTCGTTTCTATCCGGATAAATATGAAGATGATTGACTTTGTGTGTGGTTCTTGCTTTGTGTTGCTTTATTTATTTATTTGTTTTCATGAGCTATGTGATACGGTTATTTTTTATATCCTGTTTTCTTACCTAGTTATTGCTGGGTTATAATGCTCTAGTGTTTTTTCTTTCTTTGACTGTTTCATTGTTACCTATGTTTAAGATTCCATTTTGTGTTTTGTATGAATTTTGTTTGTGTGTTTTCCTGTTCTACTGTTTGTCGGTGTGTTTCTGCTTTGTACATATGAATGATGCTTTTGGTGTTTTTCTGTTTTGTTGTATTTGTGTTTCCCAAATACAAAAAAACGACACCGGATCTGCCACAACAGAACCACAGAGGTGAAGGTAGAAATAGCCTAAGCTACTCTAGATATATTTTATT
Organism: Procambarus clarkii; assembly: GCF_040958095.1. Classification (NCBI taxonomy): domain Eukaryota; kingdom Metazoa; phylum Arthropoda; class Malacostraca; order Decapoda; family Cambaridae; genus Procambarus; species Procambarus clarkii. The sequence continues at coordinate 16,532,814 of NC_091203.1, read as the reverse complement.
GTCTCAATAAACGTACTTGAACTTGACTGTAGAGATATCTGGAACAAACATACCCACTATCTTAGGGATTTTCTTCCAGATTTGAGGGAGAGGAGTGTCAACTGTAATACTGGAGACAAGAAGGCATACGATTGTAAATATAGGCTTTGAGGCTACAGTGTTATTTCTCAATATGTGAGTGTAGGCCTTGGGTGGTAAATATATACAGTTTGGACTATGGTGTTAGAATTCCTCATAATTAAATACTGTAAAACTAAAGAAATATTCTAAGCAAAACCTTTATTTTTTGCTAAGAATCAGTAATGCGATAGAAAGGCTGCAAATAAAATTAATATTTTAATTAATATCATTATACAATAGAAACGCAAAGATTTAATGGAAATTATAAAAATATATAAATATTAAAGCTCCGTGAACCTTCACGCCATTTTGTTCCACTGGGAGCGAAGCTGACGGTTCAGTCAATAGATGGCGCTTTTATGGTGGTCTTGGCAGCTTTTGTGGGCAACGTTCTACCTTTTCCCTAAAGTGTTTGGTGTTGAGTCAACGAGGTGCCCGGCCCGCCTTCATCCCTCCGACAGTCCACTGTTGTCTGTGTGGTATCTTCTCTTCAGCTTTAAGTGTCGTTAAAGGTTAGTTGTTATAACTAAATGTTCACGAGTGCAAAAGTTAATTTGTTTTCTTTATGCAGTTTTAGCCTAATATATTTAAATTTTTCTTTTATCGTAGGAAGAAAATACTTTTTTTTTTAGGTTTGGTGAAATCTGTTTAATTTGGTTACCTATGAGGACCTAATAAGAAATGACCACTAGAAAATGGCTTCTAAACTATGCTTATTTAGTAGATTCTTCTAATTACTCGGTCACGTTATCAAAGTATCTACCGATCATTCAACAGTACATGAAGACCCTGAGCAAATAGTATTTGCCTTTTTTTTTTTTTTCTTTAAACATATTTTTTAAAATTTCAGTATCTGGCTTAAAGGTAACAATAAACTGTACCAACAATTTTTTTACCCTTTGATAAGTATCGAACAAAGGCTTAATAAGCTGTCTTAACTTTTTTTTTAACATCGCTCGTGGATTTAAATAGCCATATACTTACTAGAGAAGAATAAGTTTCTAATGAAACTGCCAGACATTTAACGAAAGTTACATTATCGGTTAATAACTAAAATACTGAAATTTCTCGGGTTATAATTTTCACAATACTTTATGCCTCCCCCCCCCCCCTACTGTTGTTTTTCCTGATTGCACTTATGTGTCGCCTCCCTTCGGAGGCTAGCTTCTTTACAGCGGAACTTTATGCTATTCTCTATGCTCTCCGTCTCTTGCTTTCTCATTCTCATTCATCCTTTGTGGTTGTAGTTGACTCTCCTAGTGCCCTCATAGCTCTAGGGTCCTTTAATCCTGCCCATCCAGTGGTCATAGAGATACAACATTGGCTGTGTTATATTTCTAGTAAATTTAAATCGATAGTTTTGCTGGGTTCCCAGTCATATTGGTGTTTCTTTCAATGAGTGTGCGGATGCTGCCGCTAAGGAAGCTATCCGTTCTTGTCCCATCTCCCGTAAAGGTGTTCCTTATTCTGACTTTTATCCTATTATTCATTCCTCCATCGTTGCCCGTTGGCAGGGTTGTTGGTCCTCTGTAGTTAGTAAAAAGCTGCGTACTCTTAAACGTAGTGTGTCCCCGTGGCCTTCCTCCTACCACCGTAACTGGCGGTGAGAGACGCCTTTAGTAAGGCTGCAGGATGGCGATATTCGCTAAACCCACGGTCACTTAACCGTGGGTTAAGCAGGCGCCGCTCTGCTCCTTATTGTCCAAATTGCGTTGTCCCTCTTACAGTTGTGCATATCCTTGTTGAATGTCCTGACTTCCAGGACGAGCGTGTCTTGCTCTCCGACCGTCCCTCGCAGTCACTTGTCCCACGATAGAATTCTAGGTGAATCAGATACTTTTGATATCGTTCGCCTTGTGCGTTTCTGTTCTCGTATTGGCATTTTTGGCGATATTTAGCGCCCTCTGATTTTTTCGCACTTTGATGGTGCTACATAACCTTCCCGGTTTGGTGCCTTCTTTTGATAATTACCTTACCTACCTCCCCCCCTCCCATTACTTTGCCAACCTTCCCAACAATATTTAATGTATTCAAGTTCAAGTATGTTTATTGAGATAAGCAATAAATACATCTCAAAGGGATAGAGTAGCTTAGGCTATTTTAACCCCCCTCTACTTCAAGTCCCTCAAGGGGCGCACAAATGCTGTGAGTACAAATAGACAAATAACATTACAAGAATCCCATTTAACATTGCAGGTTAATATAGTAAGCACAGCATATAATTGTTACACTCTTGGGGCAAAATTCTTGTAGCTCCTAAGTATACTGTCTATCATACCATTATCACACATCCAAACAATTTGATGTGGTACACTATTTATTTCCTTATTTCTATAGTTTTCAATAAGTTGACACTTTAATACATAATGTTCTAAGGTGTGGGCGTGCGGCATACTACATAATTTACACTCTATCTTTTTCACTGACATCAACACCGTATTGCCAGATATATTTGTATCCTAATCTTAATCTCATGTAAATTGAATCCTTCCTAGTAGACTTTCCTTTACCATAAGTGAAGGACGAATTTGTATTTATTATTGAATAATTCTTAAGTGTGTTACTACTGTCCACCATTGCCATTCTCTTTATCATTTCTTCACCCTCTTGGATCATCTTGATTCTTGGTTTTTATTTGTTTCAAGGTTAACTGACATACAACATCAACAAGAGTTTTTTCAGTTGCTCTCTTCGCTATGCCATCAACTACCTCATTCAACAGTATTCCCACATGTGAAGGGATCCACATGAATCTTACTTTATACCCAGTTTTTTCTAATTTCTTAACATTCTCTCTACACTCTATCACAATATTCTGATATACTGGGCGTCTGCTATTTAAAGACTCTAACGCTCCTCTGCTGTCAATAAAGAAGCAAGCATTTTTACCACATTTGACTACTTCCTGTAATCCTGCTAATACACCTTGGAGTTCAGCCTGCATTGAAGAGACATTGTCAGTTAAGCGGCGTCCAATAACAGTATCTACAGTGCCGATGTCAGTGTACTCCCTGATCAAGACTCCACATCCTGCCTTCCCATCCCTAGCTACTGAACCATCACAATATACATGTAGAGTGTTTTCTGTAGGCAGTTTTCTAATTATACAATCATATGTTGCCCTCAGCTGTCCTATTTCATACATATTTTTTTTCTTTTGCAAGGGAGTAATTACTACATCTACATTACAATCCTCCCATGGTGGTGTGAATTTTCTCTTGGGCACAACAATACACTCTGTAATAACAATGGTCTCCGTCTACAGTCAGTAGACGGAGACACAACAGATACTGTTAAATATTGGCAGACCATCACCCATGTTGCTGTCACACACGAGGTAACACGAGTTGTGAACTTGTGAAAGTGTTCATTGACTTTATTACACAAACGTCAGTAATGTTCGTATTTGCAGATCCAGACGGTCCCTGTGGTATTTACACAAGAACTCGTGCAGGATATAGTAACTACTATCACCCAAATAGTAACTATTACAGTTACGTTCACCACTGCCCGATACTATGCTTAATTTATTTATGAAATAAAAGTACATTAATGAAATGCTTTAAAATTTTATTTTCTAAAATAAAAATATATAAAATCCTTTTTAATATGATTTTTTTTAGATTTAACTGTATAGCAAAGGGCAGATGCCTTGCAGTTGGACTGCATAGCATTATGCCTAAGACTGTTACTACAGAACACAAAAGGTGTTTACACAGGTTCTACACATGCAGGCGCACCATGGTAAAGACGCTACTATCCTAAGAAATAAATTTAGTTATTCGGAAAGTGACTTTTTCAAAAAGCTTGTTAAAAGAATAACTGCCCCTTGCGTAGTGGGAGTTTTAGAAAGACGATTGCATAAAATTTTTATCAAAGGCCTCCCCCTCCCTATCCAGCTCGTTATTACCGTGAGGAGGAGATTGGTGGGCGACTGCTGGAGTGTGGAGCTCCTTGGGACGGCCCTGTCCTTTGGCAGCCTTATGCTCCTGCTGCTGTCCTCAAATTGTGCTGGACACATTTTCCTTTTCCTACAGTTTAATTTTTCTTCCCTCTCTTCTCCTTTCGTATTGTCATTCCCCGCCGACCTTTTGCCTGTTTTGATTATACTTTTGGCCTTCTTTTATTTTGACGTCTGGATGTTTGGGGAGTGCATACTCTTGCACCCGTACTGTAGTACCCAACGTCTCGAACGAGGGGACCCCTTTTTATTGTCGCTCCTCATTTCGTCATTGAACTCGATCTCGACGGACTGAAGGTTCTTAAGGTGGCGTTTGTAAGGGGAGAATACTCGCGACGCACCCACGTTGGCCCCTGGCAAGATCAGCAACATATCTTGTTGGGTGTCCTGCCTCTAATTGTGGCTCTCATGGTGGGTGTGGGGGCACATTCGTGATAGGCTTTTCCTCGTTTTTTGTAGGATACTGGTTTCCCTTGTACCATATCAGGCTCGTGGGGTGGGCGACAAAGCCCCCGAATCCAACTGTGTTGGAAGACCAGGTTCTGTAACCCCACTGCATTAGGCCTCGACATTGATCCTCCTTTGACCCTCCTGACTATTCCCCTCGGCTCCCCTCCCTCCTGAGATAGGGTAAAGTTCCCACCCCCAGCGGTGACCATCTCGTCCCCTGGTACGGCTCAGTCTCATTGACTACCGTGCCTCTTATCCCCCTCACCCTGGGGGTTCTCGACGCCGTGACCGCCACGACCGCACTCGAACGATCCCTTCCCATACTAATATTTACAATGCCCTGTTTGGTCCCACTATACAGGCTAAATACTTTGATCTCCACCCTCTGGATTCTACTCGTCCTGACACTTTCTCCCTCCATAAACATCTTGTAGATTCAGTAGATATCCCTTACTTTTAACCCCACCAGTTACGGTACGCGGTGTCATGCTGCTCTGGAGCTACTCAGGATGGAGCTACTTGCTTAGCTGCTTTGTCCTGCATTGGGGGAGACCCCTGTTCGGGTCAACATAACCGCTCTGTTAAATGCTAGTGTTGGCACTTTTCTCCTCCCACAGCATGTTAAAACTAGTGTTAGGGACCTCAAAGACTGCCATGAGGATATTAAACATATACTCTAAGCCCAAGGTCATTCTGTCCTCCAGGTGGACACGTTTACTAGACCCCCTCGTGGTCGTGGCCGTCAGCCCCTTAATTGTTAAAATCGTCTTTGATAGTAGGGCCCTTCTGGCCCCCTATTCTTACTGGTGCCAGATGCTCTGTTCAGGAGTACATTCACTCTACTAGACTTTTAAGTGTTGGTAGTTTGGGCACAGTGTCCCCAAGTGCACAAGTACTGTGTATCTATGCCCCATGTATGGGGACCATGATCATTCTGTCAGAGTTCACTTCTCCCCAGGCTCGCTGCCTACACTACAAACTCGAGGAACCCGTCCTCAACTTGAAACGGTGATCGTCTGACTTTTCCTGAAGCGAGACGCAAAGTTCATAGTTTCGTCCCTTTCGCGGGTGTATACTACGCTCGCGTGTTGCGTTCTACCTCTCCTCGTCCTTTCCGGCCTTCCTCGGTCTTGCAACCGTTTCCAGGCCTTCGACCCGAACATACGCTCTACCACCTTCCCTATTCCTTTGCGTCTGTCCCGAAAGGTCTCTCTCCTGGTTCTCCATCTTCAATTTCCCCCCTTCCTACCCAGTCCACCATGTCTTCTATGTTTTCTTTCCCATCTCCCCCCCTCCCCCCAACTTTTTTTCCAACCCTCCCCCCAGTCTCTTGACACTTTACGCCGCCTGTCTCTCCAGGCTGATGTCCATCATCCTCTCAGCAATCTTCGTGTTCGCTCCCGTTCCTCTTCTGCTGAGACCATTGAGTTTATCGCCCGGTACGTTGTTACTGGAACGCCTGTCTCTTAAAGCCAGAAACGTAAGCCTGGCTCCTCTCCCTCCTCCCCAGCGGGTAAGAAGGCATCGCTTTATTCCTTGCCCCCTTCATCTGACTATAGCTACGTCCCCTCCCATTTCAGTGGTCGGGCCCCCTGTCCCAGATATGGAGGTTTCTTTCACCCCCGATTCCCTCTCAGTTGCTGCCCTTGCTGAGGTGCACTCCTCTATTTCTGCCCCCCCCACCTTCCTCCATACTACAGGAATATGGCCTTCTGTCCCGTGCTGTGCTTGAAGGACCCCATCTCAATCTTTCCTGCTTCTGGGCTTCATGGTACGCGTATTCTATAGGATCAGCACCGGACTTGTTTTCGGTGCGGGCCATCAGGCTGCGGATTGTGATGTGAAGAGGGTCGGGCCTGTGAACCTCTTCAGGGAGGAGGATTTTTCGCCGTTGGTGGTACCGGACCTGTCAAAGTGCTGCTGTGATGAGTGCTACTTCCCAGTCGTCTGGTGCCCCGTTGCCGGCTTCTGATGCCAACCTCGATGTGACTGGGGGTGTGGGTGTCCGGGTGGTAGTGCATCCCCGGCTCCCGCACCTCGGCCACCTCTGCCTGCCCCGTCTTTGGTAGAGACTCCAGGTGTCTCCTGGGGTGTGTGGTCTCGTGCCCTCGGTCGTCGAGGCTGCGCCCTGGCCTGTACTTTTTCCAGAAGCTGTCTCTTCGGCCCGTGTTGACGTGCATGCGGTGATGTCTCCTGTGGTGTATTGTCCTGTTCCCGGGGTTGTTGAGGCTGCATTGTTGAGTGATCATGTGCTGCGTGGAGTTGCGCGGCCGATCGGAGGGTCTGCTGCGGTTCCTCCTGGTGTGGGGGTGATAGTTCCGATAAACCCGCGACCTGTGTCAAAACGATCACGGCGAGCTTTGAGTCTTGTCTCCACCTCGTGGTGTGGCCTTGGCCGACGTCAGGGAATTTTGGGGACTCGTGAAGTTCGTCTTCTGTGGATGGTGATGTGGACGACGATGTTGGAGTGCCTGTGTCTCCTGTGGGGCGTGTTGCGGCGGTGATGGGCCCTGAAGTGGGATTGTCGCGTGTCACGAGTGTGTGTGTCAAACACTTTTGTCATAGCTGTGTCTCGGAGGCCTGTTAAGAATTTAGTGGTGGTGGACCTCTATATGTTGTTTAGGAAATGTATGATTGTACTTGAGCCTAGGGGAGAATAAAGGTGTAAGGAAAAACAGCCAGGTACATAGACACAAATTTATATGCATAGAGACAAGCATATTCAATAAGGTGATATCCCTACAATACATAGTCATTTAATATTATTGAAAAGCCCCTAGAGGGCTCTATAGATACAAGAAGGCTCACCGTCCTAAACCTGGAACCGTGCACACAGCCAGCACAGCTGTCAACCCAGTGACACATATATTTACACATCTAGGAAACCTGGACTCTCTATTACAAACATCTCCAAAGTCTGCATAACTACTCTACAATATCTTGCATCCCTGTTTAGTTATGGAAGTCTCATCTGACTGTACGGCCGGAGAAAACTCCTCAAACAGCAGGACCCGGTCGGTAGTGATACACCTCCCCTCAAATCAAGATGGCGTCCACCTCTCTTGCGTCTTCTCCCCTTAATACTCTGTGCTTTACATTTGCAATCAAACTCTTTATTGACTTTATTTACCATATTCCCAATGCATGCTTTTAGATTGAGTCCATTTTTACTTCATATAGTTAGGCTATTCCAGTTCACATTATTCCTGACAATCTCCAGCTGAGAAGGTACTACTATGCTGGGCGGAGTATTACTAGTAACTCGCGGCTTCCCTGATATCAGCTGTAGATATTTTCTTATCAAACATTCTCCACTGTGTCCACCAACATTTTATAATTGAAACTAACCTCCACAGGAGGTAAGGTTCGTAACACCCCTCCTAAGCTGTGGAGAAAAAAAAATGAAAAATTCATGAATGAATTTCACATTTTTGTTCACATAAATTTAACACCTCAAACAGATTTCATAATAATTGTCAAGAAACAGTAAATGATATATAATAAACAATAGATACACAATAATATATACATCTCTGAGCGATAAAACAACCCTAAGTCACCCCAGGTTTTGGCAATTTAGAAAGTGCATCTGCTATTATATTTAATTTTCCTGGAATATGTTTGATGACCAGATTGTTCTCTTGCAACAATAAAGACCACCTTAATATTCTCTGATTGGAATACTTCATGCTTGCAATAAATGTTAAGGGGTTGTGGTCAGTAAATACTTCAACAGTATTGGCTGATAGATAAATGTCAATTTTTTTAACAGCTAGCAATAATGACAAAGCCTCCTTCTGTACTGTGGAGTAATTTTGTTGACATTTGGTAAATTTTTTTGAAAAGTAATGTACTGGAAGATTAATACCCATATCATCTTGCATTAGTACAGAACCAGCACCCCAATCCGAAGCATCTATATATAGTTTTAATGGCTTAGAGTAGTCAGGAGTAGTTAACACTGGACCAGATGATAACATTTCTTTTAATTTAGTAAATGCATCCTGACATTCCTGAGACCATCTAAACTTTACATTTTCACATAGCAAGTTTGTCAAAGGCGCTGCAATTGCTGCAAAATTTTTACAGAACTTCCTATAATAAGTACACATTCCTAGATATCTTTGTACCACCTCCTTGCTAGTCAACACTTGATACTCTAATATATCATTTATTTTATTTTTGAGTGGTAACACCTTCCCATTCCCACTTCATATCCTAAGTTAGAAATACTAGCTCTAGCAAAAGTACATTTGAGTAGGTTTACAGTTAAATTAGCCTTCTTTAAGCATTTTAATAGTTTAGCCAAACCTTTCATATGGTCCTCCCAATTATTGTGATAAATTACAATACCATCCAAGTAAGCTCTACATTGTGTATGTCTTTTAACACTAAATTCATAAGACACTGGAAAGTTGCTGGGGCATTTTTCAGCCCAAAAGGCAATACAGTGAATTCATACAACCCATCTGCAGTTATAAATGCACTCATCTCCCGAGCTCTTGGTGTTAAAGGAATTTGCCAGTACCCTTTTGACAAATTTAGTTTGGTTACAAACATGGCTTTACCAACACTGTCAATACAATCATCTAATCTAGATATTGAAAAGTTATCATCAACAGTCATTACATTTAGCTTACGGTAGTCAATGACCAACCTGTGAGTTCTATCCTTCTTTGGAACCAAAATACACGGACTACTTCAACTGCTGCTACTAGGTCTCACCTATCCATGTTGAAGCATGTAGTCGACTTCTTTCCGGATGAGATTCAACTTGGTAGGGTTGACAATATATGGGTGTGACTTGACTGGTTGGTTCCCCCTCTCCGTTCAGCTCGTTGATGCCGTGAGGGAGGCTTAGTGGGCGGCTGCTGGAGTGTGATGCTCCTTGGGACAGTTCTCTGTCCTTTTGTAGCCTTGTGCTCCTGCTGCTGTCCTCTCAAATTATGCTGAACAACTTTTCCTTTTCCTTCTGTTTCGTTTTTCTCCCCCTCTTCTCCTATCTGCTTGTCATTTCCTGCCGACCTTTTGCTTGGTTTGGTTATTCCTTTGGACTTCTTCTCTTTGATGCCCGGGTGCTTGAGGAGGTATACTCTTGCACCCATAGAACTGTAGTACCCAACGTCGAGAGCGAGGGGAACCTTTTATTGTCAATCCCCCTTTCGTCACTGAACCCGATCTCGACGGACTGACTGTTCTTAAGGTGGCGTTTGTGGCGCGTATACTCACGACGCACCCCTAGGAGGCCCCGGCATGATCGGCAATAGCTTCTTGTTGGGTGTCCTGCCTATAATTTTGGCTCCATATTGGGTGTAGGGGCACATTCGTGAATGAATGTTTCTTTTTCGTACCTATGTTATATTCTGTTCCTTCTTTACCTTCTCAGGCTCGTGGGGTGGGCGACCAAGCCCCCGAGTCGGTCCATGTTGGAAGACCGGGCTCTGTAGCCTCCGCTGCATTGGGCCCCGACCGTGCTCCTCCTTTGGCCTCTCTGACTACTCCCCTCGGCTCCCCTCCCTCCTCTGTAGTTGGGTCGAGCCCCATGCGCCCAGTGGTGATTACCTCTTCCCCTGGCACGGCTCAATCTCTAGTTGTCCCTACTGGGCCTTTTAACCCCTCTCTCTCTGGGGGTTCTCAACGCCGTCCTCGACACGGCTGCACTTGCTCGATTCCTTCCCGTTCTGATGCCTATCAAGCCTTGTTTGGTCCCGCTTCGTGGGCCAAATACTTTGATCTCCTCCCTCTTGATTTTGCGCCTCCTGACGATTTCTCCCTCCATCGACATCTTGTTGATTCCGTTGATGCCTTTGTTACCTTCAACCCCACTCGTCTCGGTACACGTGTCGTTGCTGCTCCTTCTCAGGATGCAGCTTCCCGCTTGGCTGCCTTATCCTGCCTTGGCGAGACCCCTGTTCGGGTCTCAAAGAACGCTCGGTTGAATGCCAGTGTTGGCACTATTCTCCTCCTGCCCCATGTTGCGACCGGGGTTCGGAATCTTCAGGACTGCCACGATGATATTCGGCATATCCTCGATGCCCAGGGCCATTCTGTCCTCCAGGTGGACACGTTTACTCGTCCCCCTCGTGGTCGTCGCCATCAACCCCTTCGGGTTGTGAAGATTACCTTTGATGGTAGGACCCTTCCATCCTCTGTCATTCTTGCTGGTGCCAGGTGCTCTGTCCAGGAGTATATTCCTTCTCCTCGACTTTTGTGGTGAGGCCCATCCTACCTTCTCCCGTGCGTGTATCCATTGCAAGCTTGAGGCAGCCGTCCTCAACTTGAAGCACCAGGAACGTTTATCTTTTCCTGAGGCAAGGTGCCAGGTTTGCTGGCTCCCGCCTTATGCTAAATATCTCTTATGCTCGCGTGTTGCGCTCTTCCTCTCCTCGTCTTTCCCACCTTCCTCAGACTCACACCCGTTTCCGGGCCTTGGACCCTGATATTCCTAATGCCCTCTCCTCTGTTCCTTTGAGTTCTGTCCCAAGGGTCCCCCTCCTGGTCCTCTGTTTGGGGTTCCCCTTCTTTCTACCCGGTCTGTCATGTCTCCTGTGTCTTTTTCCTCGTTTCCCTCCGATCCTCCTTCCCATCCTACTCCTCCGTCTATTGACTCTCCCCGCCGCCTGTCGGTGCGGGCTGATGTCCATCGCTCTCCTAACGGCCGTCGTGTGTTCTCTCGTTCAGCTTCTTCTGTTGAGACGCTGGAATCCGTTTCCCGGTACGTAGTTGCTGGGACACGTGTGTCTATAAGTCAAAAGCGTAAGCCAGGCTCCTCTCATTCCTCCTCCCCGGAGGGTAAGAAGGCTTCGCTTTCTTCTTCGGCCCCTACTACTGACTCTATTGCTGCTTCCCCTCCCGTTTCGGTGGTTGCGCCCCCTGTTCCTGCTATGGAGGTTTCTTTGGCCCCCGCTTCCCTCTTGGTTGCTGCCCTTGCTGAGGTGCGCTCCCCTCTTTCTACTCCCCCTCTTCCTGCTGCTGTCCTTGACTGCTCCTCTCCGTTGTCTCCTCCTCCGGACCCCGCCCGTCCACCTTTGGTCTGTTCTCCCACTTCCTTCCCTCCATCTTTGCTTAGTTTACCCATGCCCCCTAACTCTGACTTTGCTGACCCTGATCCTGACCCTGATCTTCTTTAACGTGCTATGTTCTTTCGCCTTTGTTTCTTCCTTGTTCTCTGTTGTTGACCTTTCTCTTCTCGTCGAGGTCTATTTTTCAATGGAACATTCGAGGTTATTACGCCAATTTCCTCGAACTCCAATTTCTGATTTCGCTGTTTTCGCCTCTTTGTGTCTGTTTCCAGGAGCCGATGCTTGGTGCCCGTCCTGGTCGCTTTCGTGGCTATTCCTCTCTCTCTCTCTCTCTCTCTCTCTCTCTCTCTCTCTCTCTCTCTCTCTCTCTCTCTCTCTCTCTCTCTCTCTCTCTCTCACTCTCACTCTCACTCTCACTCTCACTCTCTCTCTCTCTCTCTCTCTCTCTCTCTCTCTCTCTCTCTCTCTCTCTCTCTCTCTCTCTCTCTCTCTCTCTCTCTCTCTCTATCTCTCTATCTCTCTATCTCTCTATCTCTCTATCTCTCTCTCTCTCTCTCTCTCTCTCTCTCTCTCTCTCTCTCTATCTCTCTATCTCTCTATCTCTCTCCCTCTCCCTCTCCCCCCCCCCCCCCAGCAACAGCTGGGGCTCCTAACTCTTCTGCTCTCTTGAATCGCTCTGATGCTCCCTTTGTCCCCTTACTTTTTCCTTCGCCTCTCCATTGTTCTGCTGCTCGTATCTTTGTGGAGAAATGGTACACAGTTTGTTCCATTTATCCTCCCCTGAGTGTCCCACTTTCTTTTCCTGATCTGAAATCTCTACTGGACTCCTTGCCGGAGCCTGTGCTCCTGCTAGGTGATTTCAATTGTCATTCCGTTTGAGGTGATGTTCTGACGAACACCCGAGGTCGCCTTCTTGAGCCGTTTATCCTCTCTTTTTCCCTGTCTCTTCTTAATTCTGGTGAGCCCACGCATTTGGACTCTGGGACTCGCCCCCTCTCCTGTCTTGATCTTTCCCTTTGCTCATCTTCTCTTTACTTAGATTTCACGTGGCAGGTTCTTGATGACCACCATGGCAGCGACCATTTCCCCATCCTTGTTACCTTTTTCTCTTTTCGCCCTCCCCTCTCCTTCCCTAGGTGGCAGTTTCTAAAGCAGACTGGAACCTATTTACCCTCAGTGCTGCTCTCTCTGACCTCTCCCTCGCTCTCTTCTCCTTTTTCATGACAATGTTTTCGACGCTGCCCTCTGCTCTATTCCTCGCTCTTCTTCTCGGGGTCCACGGAAATGCGTTCACTGGTGGAATGCAGACTGCTCGGGCTGTCCGCTGTAAAGGTGCAGCCTGGAAGAGACACGCCGTCGGGAGACGGCCGATTCTTTCCTTTTCTTTCGGAGAGCGAGTGCGGTGGCCCGTAGGGCCATCCGCACGTGATTGTTGGGCATCTTATGTCTCCACTATTACGTCCGAAACTCCTGTGTCACAGATCTGGAAGCGTATTCACAAGATAGCGAGGAAGTTCGTTCCCGATGTTTCACCGGTCCTTCACATCCGTAGTACTCTTGTGGCGGACCCGTTGCAGGTCACTACCTAACTGGGTTCCCACTTTTCTTCTGTTAGCTCTGGTCATCATCTTCCCCAATCTTTCCTTCTTCATAAACCTGTCCTTGAATCTCGTCCTTTCGATTTCTACACTCGTCTTCGACTTCACTATAACGATCCCTTCTCTCTCTCTCTCTCTGAACTTCGTTCTGCTCTGGCCCTCTGCGGTTCTACGGCAGCTGGCTCCGATGGCATTCATGAGATGCTTCGCCATCTCCCTCCGTGCACGTCTCAGTTTTTACTGAGTCTGTATAATCGGATCTGCGAGTCGTCGTCAGTCTCTGAGGACTGGCTCGGTGCCGTTGTCCTCCCTGTTCACAAACCGGGGTCTCTGGGAACATCCCCTAAAGACTTTCGCCCTATTGCCCTCACAAGTTGTGTCTGCAAACTCTTTGAACATATGGTTAACGTTCGTCTGATGTGGTTCCTGGAACACCATCACCTTCTCAACCCTTCTCAATTTAGTTTCCGCAAGTGCTGCAGCGCAACAGATGTCTTGGTGAATTTGGAGGTCTTTATTTGTACTGCTTTTGCTGCGAAGCGTCCATTGTTGCCGTCCTTTTTGACCTGGAAAAGGCTTACGACACCACATGGCGTTACCATATTCTATCCCAGCTTCATTCTTTTGGCCTTCGTGGTCATCTCCCTCTCTCGTCGTTCCTTTCGGGTGCGCCTTGGTACCGCTCTCTCTGCCTCTTTTTCAGCAATACGAAGGGGTGTGCCCCAGGACAGTGTTCTGAGCACTACTCTTTTTCTGGTTGCCCTCAATGGTCTTCTTTCCTCTCTTCCTTCAGGCGTTTTCTCTGCTCTCTATGTCGATGATCTTACCCTTTGCTGTCAGGGTGATGATTCGTCTCTCCTTCAACGCAGGCTTCAACTTGCGATTGATGCCGTGTCGTTTTGGGCCACCGATCATGGCTTCAAGTTCTCTACTACCAAGACTTGTACCATGACTTTTACTCGGAAACGGGTCGTTCTTCGTCCCTCTTTGTCACTTTATGGTCATCCCCTTGAGTACAAAGATTCTGCGAAGCTTTTGGGGTTATTCCTTGACACTCGTTTGTCTTGGTCTCCCCATATCTCTTACCTCCGTGTTGAGTGCTCTAAGGCCCTTACCCTCTTTCGGGTCTTATTCCATACTTCTTCGGGGGCAGATAGGCGCACTCTCCTTGCTTTACATTCCTCTCTCGTCCTGTCTAAGCTCGATTATGGTTGCCCTGCTTACTCGCCTGCTTCTCCTTCTACTCTTCGCCGTCTTGATGCTTTGCACCATACTGGGTTGTGCCTCAGTTCTGGTGCCTTTCGTTCGACTCCCGTCCTTAGCTTGTATGTTGACACTGGCTTCCTTTCTCTCCAAGACCGCCGTGATCGCTACTGTCTTCGCTATCTTGCGCGGTCCTTACAACATCCTTAATCTCGCCTCTGTCGTGCTTTAACTTTTACCCCTCCTGCGGTTCCTGTTCCTCTTCACCACCTCCCTCTTTCTGTCCGGTTATCTCGCCTACAGGATTCTCTTTCCGTTTGTATTTCTGATGTTTCTCCTCGTGTTGTTCCTTCTTTGCCCCCGTGGAGAGTCCCTCTTCCGCGGTTTTGTACATCCTTGGCCCGTATCACTAAAGCTTTTACCCCTCCTACGGTTCTAAAACGCCTTTTCCTCGAGCACTTTTCTTCTCACTCCCGCTCCGTTTCTGTCTTCATCGATGGGTCTAAGTCGGCGGACAGTGTTGGCTACTCTGTTGTTTTTCCTGATCGCACTTATGTGTGTCACTTACCTCCGGAGACTAGCAGCTTTATGCTATTCTCTATGCTCTTCGTCTCCTGCTTTCTCGTTGTCAGTCTTTCTTTGTAGTTGTTGTTGACTTTCGTAGTGCCCTCATGGCTCTCGGGTCCTTTAATCCGGTTCATCCAGTAGTTGTCGAGATCCAGCATTGGCTGTTTCTTGTTCACAGTAAATTTAAGTAGGTTGAGTTTTGTTGGGTTCCCAGCCATATTGGTGTGTCTTTAAATGAGCGTGCTGATGCTGCTGCCAAGGAAGCTGTCCGCTCTTGTCCCATCTCTCGTAAAGGTATTCCATATTCCGACTTTTACCCGGTTATCCATTCCTCCGTCCTTACCCGTTGGCAGGCTTCTTGGTCGTCTGTTACTGGTAACAAACTACGTACTCTTAAATGTTGTGTTTCCTCGTGGCCGTTCTCCTACCACCGTAACCGGCGTTGGGAAACGGCTCTGGCGAGGTTGCGTATTGGCCATACTCGCTTAACCCATGGTCACTTGATGGAGCGCCGCCCTGCTCCTTATTGTCCTAGTTGCATTGTCCCTCTTACGGTCGTGCATGTCCTTCTTGAATGTCCTGACTTCCAGGACGAGCGTGTGTCTTGCTTTCCGACCGCCCCTCGCGGTCACCTGTCCCTCAATAGAATTCTTGGTGACTCGGATACTTTTGATATAGTTCGCCTTATGCGTTTTTGTTCCCGTATTGGCATCCTTGGTGATATTTAGCGCCCTCTGATTATTCTGCACATTTGATGGTGCTACATAGCCTTCCTGGTTTGGTGCCTTCTTTTGATAATTACTTACTTCACTATATGATTTGTTAACCTCTAATTTTGTCTTCTGACTTACATTATTGAGAGTTTGTGATATATGAGACTCTGATTTTGACTGGGTCAAGGCACATGCTGGGTACATTACCTTGTCTTCAGAATCTGTCCATGCCCTAATCACCTCTGCCTTCGTTAGCATTATTGGGTGGTCATCTCTTTTTAACTCTATTACCTGCAAGATCATTCCCCACAATTAGAAAAATGCCAGCAACTGGTAATTTAGGACTAACACCTACTAACCTTTTGCCTTTAATAAAATCACATTCAAGGTTTACTTCCCTCAAGGGTACAGTCTGGAAATCTCCAGTGATTCTTTGTATAATCATTACCTCCCCCGTCTCTGTAGACTGTATATATTTATTTATTTATTTATTTATTTATTTATGCATATACAAGAATGTACATAAGGAATGTGAGGATACAAATATGGTAATTACAGTCTTGTAAAGCCACTAGCACGCGCAGCGTTTCGGGCAGGTCCTTAATTTAAGAAAATTTTAAGGAGGTAAATACTTGCAAAATTTATAGACAAAAAAATGATAACAGATTACATGGAATGAAAAAAAAAAGAAGAAGATGAGAGAAAATTGTAGGTACAGTATATTAAAGCACATAGGTAGCTAAGATTGATTGCAATGACAGCTTAAAATGGTAGTTGACAACAAATTGGTAGGCACAATACAGCAGAAACAATATAAGATTGATTGCAATGACAGCTTGAATGGTAGTTGACAAAAATTGGTAGTCACAATACAGCATATGGCTAGCACATAAAAGAAGACAGCAATGAACACAATGATAGGGTTGTTTGATATTACATAAAAATTAGGAGATTGAGTAACACTAGGTACAGAGCAAATTTAAAGCTCAGTGTAGGAAACTAAGAAGATGAAGTTAGGTACTTTTTGGTTTTGCTTTTAAATAAGGCAAAAGTTTTACAGTTTTTCAATTCACTAGGGAGTGAGTTCCATAGACTAGGTCCCTTAATTTGCATAGAGTGTTTACACAGATTAAGTTTGACCCTGGGGATATCAAAGAGATATTTATTTCTGGTGTGGTGATAATGGGTCCTATTACATCTGTCCAGGGAGAGTTTCAGAGCATGGTTTGCATTTAAGAACAGGGTTTTGTAAATGTAGTTGACACAAGAGAATGTGTGGAGGGAGTTAATATTTAGCAAGTTTAGGGATTTAAACAAGGGAGCTGAGTGTTGTCTGAAAGCAGAGTTAGTTATTATTCTGATAGCAGATTTTTGCTGTGTGATGATGGGCTTAAGGTGGTTTGCAGTGGTAGACCCCCATGCACAGATACCATAATTAAGATAGGGGTAGATTAGTGCATAATATAGTGAGAGGAGAGCAGAGTTAGGAACATAATATCTGATTTTGGAGAGTATACCAACTGTCTTAGAGACTTTCTTAGTTATGTGTTGAATGTGGGTGCTGAAGTTGAGTCTCTTGTCTAGGAATAGGCCAAGAAACTTGCCATCATTTTTATTACTGATGTTAATGTTGTCTATCTGTAGCTGAATTGCATTTGATGATTTGCTTCCAAATAAGATGTAGTAAGTCTTTCCAATGTTTAATGTTAGTTTGTTCGTTGACATCCATAAGTGGACTTTTTTTAATTCATTATTCACAACATTATTTAGTGTATGTGGGTTGAGGTTTGAGTAGACAAGGGTAGTATCGTCAGCAAACAATATAGGTTTGAGAATATTAGAGACATTAGGCAGATCGTTTATATATATAAGAAATAGAAGAGGTCCTAAGATGCTGCCCTGTGGCACTCCAACGGTAATTGGTAGAGTGGAAGAAGTTGTATCATTGATGGTTACATATTGGTGTCTGTCACTAAGATAGGATCGGATATAGTCAAGGGCAAGGCCTCGGATTCCATAATGCTGGAGTTTAAGTAAGAGGTAGTTGTGATTAACAGTATCAAAGGCTTTTCTTAGGTCAATGAAGAGTCCAATCGGAAACTCATTTTTGTCAAGGGCTGAGTAGATAATGTCAAGGAGACTAATGATTGCATCATTGGTGCTCTTTTGGGACCGGAAGCCAAACTGGCAGGGGCTGAGTATGTCGAATTTTACGAGGTAGGAATAGAGCTGTTTGTAAATAATTTTTTCAAATATTTTTGATAGAATGGGTAGATTTGATATTGGTCTATAATTGTTTATGTCCGCCGGATTGCCTCCTTTATGGACTGGCGTTACTCTTGCTTTTTTGAGGATATCAGGGAAGGTGTGATACTCTATAGATTTGTTGAACAGTAGTGCTATGGGTGGGGCAAGGGCATGGGAGGCTCTCTTGTACACAATGGACGGAATTTCACTGGTGTTCCCTGCCTTGGTTTTTAGAGAATGTATGATGGACACAACATCTGCCGGGCTGATTGGTGAAAGGAGAAGAGAGTTTGGATAGCTGCCTGAGAGATATGTGTTAATATGTGTCTGAGTCTGTGGGATTTTACTGGCAAGATTAGCACCAACCGATGAAAAGAAACTATTAAATTCATTTGCCATTTCTAAATCAGTTGACGGTATATCCCCATCCTTGTAGAGTTTTATTTGATTATGTGAGTGTTGTTTAGTACCTTGGATACTAGAGATAGTTTTCCAAGTGCTTTTCATGTTGCCTTTTGCTTCATTGAATCTATTCACATAATATGCAAGTTTTGCCTTTCTTATGATACTGGTAAGCATTGATGAGTACCTTTTAGCTACTTCCTTTGAAACTAGGCCAATCCTAACTTTCTTTTCATTTTCATGTTTCTTGTTGATTGAGTTGAGAATGCCACTTGTGAGCCATGGATTGTTTAATCTTTTGTCAGTTACTTGCTTGGTAAGAAGGGGACAATGAAGGTTGTAGAGGCTTAGAGTTTTGGAGATGAAGAGGTCAGCTAATGAATTTATATCATGGGTATTATTGAATTCAGAATCCCAGTTAATATTGTAAAGTGCCTCTGTAAGATTGTCTAAAGCTGATTCACTGTGTAGCCTAAATGAAAGTTTCTTGCTTTTTGGTGGTGTTATGTCCATGTTCGCTATGAGAAAGGTAGGATAGTGGTCAGTTGTTCTGTCGTAGATTACACCAGATACAAGGGGAGCTGTTATGTTTGTCCATATGTGGTCCAAGGTAGTGGCTGATGTTTGAGTGACTCGGGTAGGTTTGGTGATTGTGGGGATTAGCATACAGGAGTTCATGCTGTTAAGGAAATAGTCAACTTGAGAGCAATTTTGTTGACCCAGGTCAATTTTAAAATCTCCACCCAGAATGATGTGGTTTTTGTTGAGATTGTTGTTTATAATAAGATTCCGTAGGTTGTCTGAGAAAGAAGCTATGTTAGTATTGGGAAATCTATAGATGGCTCCAATAGTCAAAGAGGATTTAAGGGATTTAATTGTAAACTGAGCAAAAGTATATTCACAGTAGTCATCTCTGTCACTAATAACACTGTTGCAGATAAATGTATCTCGGTAATATATAGCTGTGCCACCACCTTTTTTATTAGGCCTACAGTTATGAATGGCTTTATTACCAGCTAAGTTGTAGAGTTGGGTATAGTCTTTATTTAGCCAAGTTTCTGTTAAAATAATGAACGATAGGTTAGTACCTATTGCTGTGAGTAATGCATTTAAATCGTCAAAATGTTTACCAAGTGATCTAACATTTTGGTTATAAACTGATAGACAGGTGCTATTTTGAAGTTTGTTTTTAGCCTGGTGTGCTGTGAAATACTTGCAATAATGATGATCAATGTGCTGGTTGGTGTAGATATGAGACAGAAGATTTTGATCAGGATCAATATCAGTGTGCATAGGGATGCAGAGGGATCACGATACAAGATACACGATAAAGCAAAACACAAGAATAAAAGCAAATACAATAAAATAGTAACAATTTAGAAGTAAAATAAAGATCCAATAGATAGCCAGGGAGGACACAGAAGTTACATAATATAAAAAACAAAAAATCAGTAGAGACTGACAATATAAATGTAAAATAAAAAATAATAAGAAAAATAATAATCATAAAAAAATGATCTTGAAGATAATTAGCTTAGTAATGGTTAATTAACAGGGTAATAAAAAGCCCTAGGTTTAGTGACAAGGGGATTAACTAAGAACAAATAATTAAGAGTATAAAACAGGCAAAGATGACAAACAAAAAAAAAATAAAAAATAAAAATAAAAATAAACACCTTTGGAAATATTGTAACACACTCTCTAATAGTAAAGATTTGGATGCTCCTATATCCCTCAAAATGTTATCATGCCACAAACCATTTGCCCACTTTAATTTTCCATTTGATATAACTCTCCAGAATGATTTATAGCAAGTTCTTTTTTCCCTTTTATTTTGCTACACATTTGGTTTTCCTCCCCTCACACACTGTGAGTGCCATAGGTCTCTTTTCTGGGTGAAGAAACCAACAATTTTTTACAACATGACCCTTCCTATGGCAGTAGAAACACTGTTTCAACTCTGGGTGAGGCTTATTACTGGTGTGATCCTCTTTGGGTTTCACATTACTCTCTTTACCACCTGGCACCTTTGAAAAAGTGTTTCTTTGACCTGCTGTTGGGCACTTGTGGGACCTAAATCTGAGGAGTTTACTGCTCGACCAGATCCTTGCCTATTTGATTGAATTTAATTTTTAAAAGTTACTCTATGCATCAACTCATATTCATCTGCTAATTCAGCCAGCTCATAAATATCTCTGGGTAATTTCTCTGCCAAATACAAAGCCACGTTAGAAGGTATTCAAGATAAAAATTCTTCTACTAAGAGTAAATTTTTTAGAGTCCAGATCCCTAATTTATTCTGCATCTAACCATTTATTAAACATATTATATTTCTCTTGTGCAAATTCTACCAAGGTTTGACTTGGGTCTCGTCTCAGTTGTCTAAACGTTTGCCTATAAGCCTCAGGAACAAGTTAATAAGCAGTAAGGATGGCTCCATTAGCCTTCTCATAATCAAAACTGTCACTCAGTCATAGCTGCAAATATCTTCTGTGCCTTTCCACCAGCTGACCCTGCAGAAGAGTTACTTATTGCATTTCAGGCCATTCCATACTCCGTGCCAACTTTTCAAAATGAGTAAAGAACTGGTCAGTCTCGCAGAATAGAGGAAACTTGACATTTTTGTTAACCTTTAACTGCCCATGTGTTCCTAAGTTAGTAACACCGGTATTTTCTGATCTAATTCCCAATTCTGCTAGCCTAATCTCTAACTCTATTTTTTTCTGAGCATGCTCCATTTCTAACCTCTTCATAGCTAGTTCTTGAGCTTGCTCTGCCTCTGGCCTCTTCTGAGCTTGCTCTGCCCCCAACTGCAACTTCTTTAGTTCCAATTCTGCCTGCCACTGCATCTGAGTCTCCACCTTTCCTGCAGTTACATTTGCACCACTGGTGGACGGGGACATATTCTAATATTTCCTGAAGGAGAGCTTGCTCATCTACCCAGTGCATCATTATCTCTCTTAGGAGTTCCGTCTTCACCATTCCCATGTGCAATAATAGTCCATAGTGCTTGCCAACAGCCACTAGGATAGACTTTTTTGACGCTTTCAAACCCTCAACACTAGGATTGTTGACAATTTGTTGTGCTACCAAATCCATTTTTAGTGTGCTAAGATACAGCAGACTCCAACACAAAATTGATGCTTCTGCACCACCTTTCTCTTTTTAGGCTGAGAATTTGTTTTGAAAACTGATAAGGACAGTGCTTAGTTCACTTGACTGCCTTGTCAATTGGTATTTTTTTTTGGCACTCGAGAACACACACAAAAATTTCTTAAAACACTTTTCATAAAGATTAACAAACTGTACATGAATAAGTAATAAAGTACATATTCATATTATACCAATATTAAAAATATTCTAAATTTCTACACTAGTTAAAGTGAATAAATAGCCTACACAATTTTTATGTCAGGTTACACTTATAGGCTATCCACTTTTATTCGACTTTCGATCAGGCTGCTCAGTAAGTGAGGTGCTCCCGGACAGGCTAACCAATTGTATCACAAGTGCGTGTGTCAAACACTTTTGTCATAGCTGTGTCTCAGAGGCCTGTTAAGAATTTAGTGGTGGTGGACCTCTATATGTTGTCTAGGGGAATAGATGATTGTACTTGAGCCTAGGGAAGAATCAAGGTGTAAGAAAAAACAGCTTAGTACATAGACACAAATTTATATGCAAAGACACACAAACATATTCAATAAGGTGATATCCTTACTATACATGGTCATTTAGTATTATTGAAAAGTTTTTAGCGGCCTCTAGATACCCTAAGGCTCACCGTCCCAAACCCGGAACCGTGCAAACAGCCACCACAGCTGTCAACCCAGTGACACATATATTTACACCTCTAGGAAACCTGGACTCTCTCTTACAAACATCTCCAAAGTCTGCATAACTACTCTACAATATCTTGCATCCCTGTTTAGATACGGAGGTAGGCTTATCTGTCTGTACGGCCGGAGAAAACCCCTCAAATAGCAGGACTGGGTCGGCAGCTATATACCCTGGAAACACAAACCGTAACTGTCTCTATTTTCCGCTTGTTACTACTTGTAATAAAGTTGTTACATCTTGGCTTAACCTGTTTATGACGTATTAGAACGTTGTTACAACTTGCTATATTGGTTGTTATAACTGGTTAGGAGGTGTTAAAACTTGTTCGAACGTTGTACCAACGTCGTAGTTTCGGTGTGTGTTTGGCGGGATTACACCTCCCCACAAGTCAAGATGGCGTCCACCTCTTTTGCGTCATCGCCCCTTAATATTCTATGCATTACATTTGCAATCAAACTCTTTATTGACTTTATATACCATATTCCCAATGCATGCTTTTAGATTGAGTCCATTTTTCCCTCGCATAGTTAGGCTATCCCAGTTCACATTATTCCTGACAATCTCCTGCTGAGAAGATACTACTTTGCTGGACGGAGTATTACTAGTAACTCGCGGCCTCCCTGATAACAGCTGTAGATATTTTCTTATAAAACATTCTCCACTGTGTCTACCAATATTTTATACATGAAACTAACTTCCACAGGAGGTAAGATTCATAACATCGCCTATCCCTGGTCCTGTGTCTTCTCCGGCTGCCTCTGCATCCCCTGTTGCTGGTTCCCCGGTTCGGAGGTTGTGGCACCGGCCGAGGATGCGGGAGAGGAGGGGGGACCTGTTGCTGGTTCTTAAGAAAGATTTTGTTCCGGTGGCCCCCATGCCGTTGACGTCCATGTCTGTGCCCTCCGTGCATCTGCCCTCGGTGATGCTGACAGCTGTGCGGCTGCCCTCTGCTCAAACGCCCTTCGTTAATCCGCCCCCTCTGGTGTCGGCCCCTGCATCATTCCCCTCTGGGATTATGTCCCCTGCGACTCTGCCCGCTGTGCTGCTGTATTATGTCCGGCCGGCTCCTGTGACACACCCCCTTGTGGTTCCACCGTCTGTGCCGACAAGCTCTGTTCGGCCACTTCCCGTGACTTCCGCCCCCGTGGTGGAGGGCGCCGAGCTGGATGTTCCTGACTTTATGCATCGACCGCGGGGATCATGTAGTCACGTTAACGTATCTGCGGAGTTGTGGGCACGGTGGAATGCCTACAGCAAGAAGTACCCTCGTCGTCTGTATCCGGATATATATGATGATTAACTATGTGTGTGTGGTTCTTGCTTTGTGTTGCTTTCTTTATTTGTTTTGATGTGCTGTGAGATACGGGTTATTGTTTTCATGTGTTTCTTGCCTGGTTATTGTTGGGTTATATAGTGCTCTAGTGCTTTTTCTTCTCTGACTGTATTTCACTGATACCAATGTTTATATTTCCATATTGTGTATTGTACGACTTTTGTTTGTATGTTTTCCTGTTCTAAGGTTTGTCAATGTGTTTCTTGCTTTGTAAATGTGAATGATGCTGTTGATGTTTTTTTGTTATGTTGTATTTGTGTTTACCAAAAAAAAGTTAACTTAGCAAATTAACTTCGTTACTGTACCCCTTGATAGTCGCACCCTTCCATCCTCGGTAATTCTTGCTGGTGCCTGAAACTCCACTCAGGAATACAGTCCCTTTCTGCGCCTATGAAATTGGTGCTGGAATTTCTGGCATGGAGGCTAGAAATTTGGTATTTTTTTTTTCCTCCGTTTGGTTTCTCAGACCATTCAAGGAAATTGTTCGTGTTCACTGTATGAACTGTGATGTCCACTCTGTTTTGTCGTGTTTTTGTCTCAATTATTTTTGTCTCCGGGAGCCGGTCGGCCGAGCGGACAGCACGCGGGACTTGTGATCCTGTGGTCCTGGGTTCGATCCCAGGCGCCGGCGAGAAACAATGGGCAAAGTTTCTTTCACCCTATGCCCCTGTTACCTATCAGTAAAATAGGTACCTGGGTGTTAGTCAGATGTTTGGCTGCTTCCTGGGGGTGGAGGCCTGGTCGAGGACCGGGCCGCGGGGACACTATATGCCCCGAAATCATCTCAAGATAACCTCAAGATTATAAGTGAAGAGGACATCCTCCACCTTCGACATTATTACCATATCATGGACCCAACATCTATTGTGGGAAAGTTACTTGAATCGATAATTGCAAATGCAATTTGTCTTCATATTGAAAAACATCAATTAATAAATGATTCACAACATGGTTTTACAAATGACCGTTCATGTTTAACAAATTTGCTATCATTTTATTCCAGCAAAGTTGAGGCAGTTTATTGTGGAAAGGTTTATGATGTTGTGTACCTTGACTTCAGCAAAGCTTTTGATACAGTGAGACATGAAAGACTGATTACAAAGATAGAGGCTCATGGTATTGGGGGTGCTGTGTTGGGTTGGATTACTGCATGGCTTTACCAAAGGAAAAGAAGAGTTGGTATATATGGGGTTATGTCAGAGTGGGAAAATGTTGTAAGTGGAGTATATCTTGAGGTTATCTTGAGATGATTTCGGGGCTTTTTAGTGTCTCTGCGGCCCGGTCCTCGACCAGGCCTCCACCCCCAGGAAACAGCCCGTGACAGCTGACTAACACCCAGGTACCTATTTTACTGCTAGGTAACAGGGGCATAGGGTGAAAGAAACTCTGTCCATTGTTTCTCGCCGGCGCCTGGGATCGAACCCAGGATCACAAGTCCAGCGTGCTGTCCGATCGGCCGACCGGCTCCCTAACCCTCAAGGATCTGTACTGGAACCTCTGTTATTTTTTAATGTATATATAAATAATTTAGATTCAGGTTTGATCAGTAATATTTGCAAATTTGCCAATGATACAAAAATGGAGAGGGAAATAAACACGGAAAAAGACTCGCTATAACTTCAAGACGACCTTAATAGGGTTTTGAAATGGTCAAAAGATTGGCAGATGCAGTTTAATGCTGATAAATGTAAGGTTTTGAGGCTAGGTAATGATGATAGAGTTACAAGATACGAGCTAGATGGTGTTGAGATTGCGAAGTCTGATTGTGAAAGGGATCTGGGAGTTATGATTATTAAGAATTTAAAACACAAAACTCGATGCATAAATGTTCGTAATAATGCTAATAGGACACTGGGATTTATTAATCGAAGTGTTACTAATAAGACACCTGGTGTTGTTCTTCAGCTATATCTTGCTCTGGTTAGGCCCCATTTAGATTATGCAGTTCTGTTTTGGTCGCCATACTATAGAATGGATATAAATTCACTAAAACGCGTCCAGCATAGCATGACAAAGTTAACCCCCAAAATTAGAAACTTGTCATATGAAGAAAATTGACAAAGCTTAAATTACATTCTCTAGAAAGGCGAAGAATTATGGGGTGACATGATAGAGGTGTACAAGTGGACGAATGGGCATAACAAAGAGGATATT
Organism: Procambarus clarkii; assembly: GCF_040958095.1. Lineage (NCBI taxonomy): Eukaryota > Metazoa > Arthropoda > Malacostraca > Decapoda > Cambaridae > Procambarus > Procambarus clarkii. The sequence continues at coordinate 16,507,207 of NC_091203.1, read as the reverse complement.
ACACACAGAAATCACAATAGCGTGATGTATCAAATGAACAAATCCACAAGGGCCGTAATGAGGGTTCGAACCTACGTCCGCGATGATCCCAGGCGCGCCTTAATCGACTGTGCCACAATATGGTTAAAAGAATTGCAACCGGGTGGCTAGAACCGTCCTTCTAGCCATCCTTCGACATGTCCCCTGTGCTGCCACCGGTCTACATCTCGAGGGGGGGGGGGGAATGTAACAGCCGCAAAAGTGAGGCGGAGGGTCGACCCGCTCCACACCCACGCCAGCAGCACACATGGCAGCCACAGAAAACACAGACAACGATGATACAGCTACCAGCGGGCGACCTCCACCAGCTGCATCCTCAACAGCAGGCACCCTCAAAGGCCCGTCATCCACGGACACACCCACAATCACCACCAGAGGAGGGAAGTTCTCCTTCCAGAAGCGATTTACACGGTTGATATGCCTGCACTGCATCTCGCAGCCTGGTCCCTCTACATCCCGCAATGGAAGCAGGTCCCCGACTGCGAGGCATAATACATACGTAAATAATATCCCATCAGTCTCACTGACGACGGGATTCGAACTGAAGCCGCATTTCCAACGTGCAAATGCCATTTAGAACGCCCTACAAGCGACTGGAAGAGATAATTCTTCAGCACAGACACCACCTTCCCAAACTGGCCAAAGTTTCACCGTAACAACACCGTAAACTCATTAGGGGCGCCATGGACACTGACGTAAATCAATGCGCCACTGTGGTCGGAGAAAATTACAGACCCAGCAACTGGAATGTGCGCCCATCAAACCGGCATAGAAAGACCCACCAGGCCTCCTCAGTAGAAAGGTCCACTACAGCCCGATGCTTCGTTATCAGTTCAACAACACCAACGTCAGCAACGTCAATGCACAACACGTCGAATAGTGTCGTATCCACAGTAATGTAATTCGCAAGTCCTGAATATTACAGGCCAATCAGATGTGGACCGCAGCACGGTGGGGGGGGGGGGCAGGGGCCCCTCATCACTCGGTGAAGTCAGATGAGACCGCAGCACGGGAGGGGCCAGGGGCCCCTCATCTCTCGGTGAAAGCCGGTCACAAACACAACAATGGACTGCTCGCTAGTCTGGTGCACCACTAACTGGAGAGAGCAGGCAGCATGTCTGCCCCCTCTAGTTTCCAATCACACAATCCCTTATGTTTGTGTGTTGTTTCACACTACTAAGTAATGGTACGGGAGTTCAATCGACAGTTCTGGCGCTGATCCATGAAAGGATGGGGGTTTGAACAGGATCATCTGGTCAAACCTACAATGGATGCACGTATGAGAGAAGGCAGCGTGGGCCTTTCTGCATTTGATGCAGACAGCTCAGGAAGAGGTGCCAATACTATAATGTCCAGGATCACTATACAAGGGGCAGAGGGACATCCTGCTGCTGCAGTTAGGAAAACTATGACAGAGTTTCCAACACCTTTTGCAGAGGCATAGAGAGAGAATGTATTCCTGAACGGATCCCAAGGTTCAGTAGGGACACCATTCCTACAATGCTTGCTTGACCCGATGTCTGTCTAGCTGGTGCTAACTAGAGGAGCCGATTAGTTCAGGTGGGCTGCCCTGAAACTCCAGTTTTATCTCTTTTTCCCTCCACCTAGGGGTCAGCCGCAGGGTAGCCTCAACCTCTAGATGAAAGGACACTAGGGAGAGCAGATATCTCCATACACCACCAACACATAGGAACGTGTATAGCTTGTACCCCGTCACAGCAGGCAATGGAGGGGAGCGGGAGCTATACCTCCTACCTGCGGGCGGTGCACAAGTGGCCCCTCACTGCGCCAAGGCACCGTCTACTGACGGAGGGTTGGGAGAGGGGGGAAGGGAGCCAATGACTAAGCATGGTGTGGGACCATCATAACCGGAGATATGGAGCCCGATATTCAGTCTGTGCAACTCTTAAGCCTAGTCGCCCTCTCAGAGCCAAAGATAGTTATGTATTTAGAAGTACGTGATTAGAAATTGGACTTCACAGCCCTGCACCCTTTCCCACTATGGAGCCCAACAAGGGGAGGCACAAGCACACGAGGATCCTCGGGGCTAACATGGTATATGCGGGTAATTATTTAATGGCTTTAAGAGTAACCCAAGGACTGATTGGAATAGCAACCCTACAATGTCCAGTTGACTAAATGTGTGAACTAGACGACTAATTCAGGAGGGCCATATAACCTCTCATTTTATCCCTCCCCGGGCTAGATGCTACAGCCACTAGGTAGGCTTAACTAAATGATGGAACAGAAGTGAATGCATGGGTTCGATCTCGGGCGCCGGCGAGAAACAATGGGCAGAGTTTCTTTCACCCTATGCCCCTGTTACCTAGCAGTAAAATAGGTACCTGGGTGTTAGTCAGCTGTCACGGGCTGCTTCCTGGGGGTGGAGGCCTGGTCGAAGACCGGGCCGCGGGGACACTAAAGCCCCGAAATCATCTCAAGATAACCTCAAGAAGAAGATGGGTCTATGCACAGGAAACACACGAGAGGCACTTCGCTTGTGTACCGCCACAACAGGCACATTAGAGAACAGTAGCAGCCACTCACCTACCCAGGCGGAACACAAGCCAAAGCTCCTTCACATCAAGGAGTAACCGAGGCGGGAAATAAATTTGAAGTCCTTGTATTTACGTCTTCAGTTATGAGATTCTATTGATTTATCTTTAGCTATGAGAGATAATTATCTGTCCAAAGTTGTAGCCCAGACGCTTAGGCCTAGTGTCACCTAATTTGACAGACAATTGACCGGGATGAACATCCCAGCAAACACAAATCATCTACACAACGTTCGCCTATCTCTTCCCATAGGTGTGGGAATGATTTGCATTGAGAATGGTGCAGGAGAGCCTTTGAGAAACTTTTACTCAAAAAATCCAAACACAAAGGTTTAATTATAAATTGTTTTTCTACAATTATTTTCTTCCAAATGTAAAACAAATAGTTTTTACATGTTTAAATATAAAATTTATGGTGTTTTTTTGTAAAATTCAGTAATAATTTGTGAATGATATATATTGGCTGAGTGAAACCTTTAAAATCCATTTAGTTATAATATGAACAGAAAAAAGTAGTTTTCCAAATTTTCTAAAAATCGCTCTTTTTAACACAATTTGACTCCTTATGCATTCCACTAAACACTATATCATGTTTAAATGTATAATTTATGTATTATTCCCTAAAATAATTTATATAAATTATATAAGTTGCTGGAAAGTGGTGTGAAAGAATCTGAAAACTTTTTGTTGTGTTATAATTGGAATGTTCTTATTAACTATGTCTCAAGTTCACAGTTTATAAAACAAGAATATTAACATTCGTCAACTCTTAAAATCTTATATGTTATCTTGCTGGTGCAAAATGGGTGAATCTTTAGGAACAGCTAGTATCTATATATCACAAATGGTGTTTTCCCTAACTCAAACAATGTAGGGTTAATTATTCTACACATATTTCTAATGACTCTTAGAA
>NC_091203.1:16406200-16498700 GCF_040958095.1 Procambarus clarkii | reverse complement strand
ACCAAGTTGGGGAAACTATGTAAGACCATCAGAGGTGCAGGATATTCAAAAGTCGCTAAATATCACTAAGTATGCCAATACTAGAACAAAAGTGCATAAGGCGAGCGATATCAAAGGTATCTTATTCACCACAGATTCACCAGTCTGGAGGCAAGACTTCCAGCATGTCTGGGAAGTCAGCACATTCAACAGCGGTTGAATATGGCAGCGTCCGCACAGTCCTTTATGGAAACACAAATATAGCTGGGAACTCAGCAAAACTTGACTGTTTTAAAGCTGCTGGAGATTAGAAACAGTCAATGTTGAATTTCGACTACCACAGAATCGACAAGATTAAATTACTCTAGAGCCATGAGGGAACTGTGATAATCACCTACGACGACCGTGATCATATAAATTTGCATAAAATTCTGCCGGTAAGATGCTAGTCTCCAGGCCAGGCTCCCACCAGACCTATATGAGAATATAGGTCTGGTCAGGAAATGCAGCGGAATATCCTACACCGTCGGTAAACTTAGTGGGAGTGTGAAGAAAAGTGTTCAAGGAATAGGTGTTTCAGAACTGTAGGAAGGGTAGAATGCTTTGCCATATGGGTCAAGGTTTAGAAAAACTTTGAAAGTGGGACCCTACATGGGGGGCAAGGATGGATCGACATGAGGAGAAATGTTGGCAACAGGAACAGAGAATCTTGAAAGTGAAACGTAAAAATCAACGTTTTCAAATCGTAAAGAAAGAAGAAACAAGAACAAAATAGAGTTTTAAATCAGTAATGAGTGACAAAAAATGAGCTAATTATCCCCAATGCTGGGCTTAATCTCTGGACTGTGAGGCTGCAGAGAACGCTCCCACAGCTGGGCTTCTGCGACTCCTTTGCTACACATTGATCTTAACTTGAATACACACTCAGGGTCTGATTATAGGCAGATAAACACATTTTTTTGTTTTGTTTTGTAGGTGCGTGTGTGTGTGTGCATTTACTATTTGTGCCTGCAGAAATAGTGCAGTTGGCTTCGGTTGGGAAGGGGGAGACAAAACAAAAAAGGAAGTTGGTGTAAGGGAACAGGATCCACAGGTGGAATAACGGTCAAAGAGCGATGTAAGCGAGAGTGAGGGACTTGTAGGGACCGCTCGCTGTAGCGAAGACAATAGCGATCTCGACGATCCTGTAGAGACAGGACGAAAGGCTTAGTTTAGGGGACGAACGAAAGGTGAGCTGAGGCTCAGTATGGTGCAGAGCATGAAGGCAACGAAGAAGAGGGAGACGAGTAAGCGGGAGAGCAATAATCGAGTATAGACTGAACGAGAGAGGAATGTAAAGAGAGGAGTGTGCGTCTATCAGCGCCCCAGGAAGAATGGAAGAACACCCTAAGTCAGTTAAAGGCCTAAGAGCATTCAACTCGGAGGTAAGAGATATGGGGCGACAAAGAAAAACGGGTGTTGAAGATTAACCCCAAAAGTTTAGAAGAAACTTTATAAAGAAGAGGAATGCCATAAAGCGACAAAGAGGGATGAAGAATGACCTTCCTCCGAGTAGAATTCATAGAACATTTCTTCTTTGAATAAAACTTGGAGCCATGATTGGTAACCCTGGACAACACGGCATCAATCGCAAACTGAAGTTGTCGTTGAAGGAAAGGTGAGTCTTCACCTTGACAGCGGAGGGTAAGATCGTCAACATAAAGCTGAGAAAACTCCAGAAAGATGGGAGGCAAGAAGACCATTGAGAGCAACAAAGAAAAAGAGTAGTGCTCAGAACACTAACTTTGGGTACAACTTCGTACTGGCGAAAAGAGACAGAGAGATTGGTACGAAGCCTCACTCTAAAGGAACGACTAGAGAGGAAGCTTTGTAGAAAGAGATGGAGATTACCACGAAGGCTAAAAGGACAGTTATCTTGAGAGGATTTTGGGGCTTTTTAGTGTCCCCGCGGCCCAGTCCTCGACCAGGCCTCCACCCCCAGGAAGCAGCCCGTGGCTGCTGACTAACACCCAGGTACCTATTTTACTGCTAGGTAACAGGGGCATAGGGTGAAAGAAACTTTGCCCATTGTTTCTCGCCGGCGCCGGGGATCGAACCCAGGACCACAGGATCACAAGTCCAGCGTGCTGTCCGCTCGGCCGACCGGCACCCAGTTGGGGGGAAATACGGTATCTCCAGGTGTTGTTATACGCTTTGTCCAGGACAAAAAAGGACAGCAACAACGGAGGTCTTCGCAGCAAAGACAGTAGGAATATAGACCTCCAAGTTCACCAAGATATCAGTCGTACTGCGACTCTTGTGAAAGCCAAATTGAGAAGGTGAGAGGTGGTGATAGCGTTCCAAGAACCACATTTATTTATTTATTTATTTATTTATTTATTTATTTATTTATATCCAAGATGATGCATTGGGTTTATGAGAGAAAACAGAGACTTGACGTTTTACATTGTTGTAAAGCCACTAGCACGCATAGCGTTTCGTTTCGGGTTTCGGACATCAAAGGGTCATGGACCATACGTTCAAAAAGTCTGCAGATGCAATGCGTTAGACCATTGGCGCGGAAGTCATAACGGGATGTTCGAAGAGAACCTGGTTTCCAACAGGATGAATAACCTCGAACCATTCCTTGGGGATTGACGACGACTCCCAGATACAGTCATAAATATTCAGTAAAAACTGAAATGTACATTGAGAAAGATGCATCTCATAAGTAATGTCATCTGAGCCCGCTGCCTTAGAACCGCAGAGGGCCAGGGCAGACTGGATTCAAGTGTGACTCCGGGAGAGAAAAAAAGGTCTTTATTGGGGCACTGAAGATGTGTGCGAAAATCTAAAGGACAAGATTCAAGAATCTTGAGTAAGAATCTTGATTTTCTTACGAGTAAGAAAATAGGGAGGAAGATGAGAACCTGAGTTAACAGTCTAAAAGCGTGAACCCAGGTTGGATGCTACCAACACCGGATCCGACACAACAGAACCACGAAAGTGAAGGTAGAAATAGCCTAAGCTACTCTAGATATATTTTATTATCTTAATAAACACAATTGAACTTGACTGGCGAGATATCTGGAACAAACATACCCACTAATTTAGGGATTTTCTTTCAGATCTGAGGGAGAGGAGTGTGAACTCTCAACTCACAAGTGGAGACAATTAGGCATACGGTTGTAAATATAGGCTTTGAGGCTACAGTGTTATTTGTCAATATGTGAGTGTTGACCTAGGGTGTTGAGTATATGAATTTAAGCCCGCGGTGTTATTTCTCAATATGGGAGTGAAGGCCTCGGGTGGTAAATATATACATTTCGGACTATGGTATTAGAATTACTGATAATTAAATATTCTTAAACTAAAGAAAATATTCTAAGCAAAACCTTTATTTTTTGCTAATAATCAGTAATGCGACAGAAAGGCTGCAAATAAAATTAATATTTTAATATCATTATAAAATAGAAACGCAATGATTTATTGGAGATGATAAAAATAAATAAATAAATATTGAAACCCCATGAGTCTTCACACCATTTTGTTCCACTGGGAGCGTAGCTGACGGTTCAGTCAATAGATGGCGCTGTCATGGTGGTCGTGGCAGCTTTTGTGGGGAACTTTCTACCTTTCCCCTAAAGTGTTTGGTGTTGAGTCAACGAGGTGCCCGGCCCGCCTTCAACCCTCAGTTAGTCCATTGGTGTCTGTGTGGTACCTTCTCTTGTATGTTAAGTGTTGTTAAAGGTTAGATATTATATGTTGTAATTAAATATTCATGATTTCTGAATAAGTTAGTCTGCTTTGTTTACACAGTTTCTGCCTAATATATTTAAATTCTCTTGTAAGTAAATACTTCTGTTCTTCAATTTGGTGAAATCTGTTTATTTATGACCGCTCATGAGGAGCTTAAAAAATAACAATTTTAATAGTTTTAGGCTGTATTTATTAGTAGCTTTTAATGTCTCAACGTCACGTTCTCAACAAATATCTGCCCAACATAGAACATGACGTAAATACCCTGAGTCAATAGTATTGGGCCTCAATATATTAATACCGAGGCCAATGATAAAATATTAATACTTGGTAAAGTATTTATTTTTCAAAGCTTTAGCACTTCGCTTTAGGGTAACACTGTACTATAAGATTTCTTCATTTTTGGATGAGTATCAAAGTCTTGATATGCTTTTTAACTTTGAGATTGCTCTTGGATTTAAATATCCAAATACATATTAGACAAAAGTTTCTAATGACACTTGACATTTAATTGAAGTTGCTACCCTATCGGTTAATAACTAAAATAAAATTTCTAGGGGCATAGTTTTTAAAATACTCCATGGGCGCACACGCGCCCCCGCCCGAAGTATCTTAAAACACTCCTTAATATATTGACAGCCTTCAAATCCGTTACTTATATAAAATTTGCCATACTATTACGTAAAGTCTTCCTTGGTCCGGCATTAGTTATCTGAGCAAATGTAAGTATTATGAACCAAGTATTAAAAAGTTCCAAAGTCTTGATAGTAAATCAGAATTATTTAATCATGGCAGCTAATAACGCATCTGACTTCTAATTACAAACTGCATTTTCTTCCTTACAGATGGCAGTATTTGCTCTACTCTTCCTCGGTTGTATCGCCCAGGTAACATAATTTTACACTACTCTTTGAAATATTGACCAAAATATTTGTTACTAAAAAATAATTCCCCAACATATCCAGGGTCAGGCGTACCAACCATACGGCACCCACGCGCCCCTGCCAGTGGTCACCCCCCACAACCACCACCGTCACAACTGAGGTTGGTAACTATGGCATTGCCTGTTTTAACCAACCTGTTACTTATAATTAACCATTTGGTAATGGTGTGTAATATTGCAGACTACCCTGACCCACACTCTGCGGGAGACTACAACCTCTGACGTCTGGGTTACTGAGCAGACAGCGATCACCCTGACAGTCACCCAGAGAACCACCCAATGGGAGTTGATTCCCCAGCAGCCACAGACGGTGACCTCTGTGATAAGGGTCACCTCCACACCGGTAGTGTTGGTGACGGCTACGGTGGGGGTCTACCCAGTGAGCACAATGGTCTCCGTCTACAGTCGGTTCGTCACCACAACAGATACTGTTAAATACTGGCAGACCATCACCCACGTGGCTGTCACTCACGAGGTAACAATGTAATCTTTAACGTGTGCCAGTGTTCATTAACTTATTAAACAAACGTCAATAATGTTTGTATTTGCAGATCCAGACGGTCCCTGTGGTATCTACACAAGAACTCGTGCAGGATATAGTAACTACTATCACCCAAATAGTAACTACTACGGTTACTTCCACCACCGCCAGATACTATGCTTAATTTATTAAATTTCTTGAAATAAAAGCCTATAAATGAAATAGGCTTTTTATTAGCTCAAAAGTATGTTGTATGAAAGTTTTCACTTGCTCAACTTTTAGTTAACTTTGCAATGAATGGCAGATAATTTGAGCAGTTGGATTGCATACCATAGTTAGGCAAAAAACTGTTAATACGAAACACAATAGTTTACAGATCTCTACACATGCAGGCACTAGCTTTGGTAAATGCCTTATCTTGAGAAATTTAATTAGTCGGCCAGTGACTCGATAAAGCATGCTAATAGAATAAAACTGCCCCTTGTATAGTGGAGTTTTAAGAAAGGTGATAAGACTGCTAAAGAAATTTAAAGTCCTGCTGTAGGACTGCATACTTCTAACCACCTCCCCATCCGTCGTGAGGGGGCTTGGTGGACGGCTGCCGGAGTGTGATGCTCCGTAGGGAGCATACCTGTCCTTTTATGGCCTTGCACTCCTGATTCTGTCTTCTCTAATTGTGCCCCCTCCCCGCTCGGTATCGTTGTTGCCGTGTGGGGGCTTAGTGCGCGGCTGCCGGAGTGTGATGCTCCTTGGGACAGTCCTCTGTCCTTCTCTAGCCTTGTGCTCCTGCTGCCGTCCTCTCCAATTCTGCTGGGCATCTTTTCCTTTTCCTTCTGTTTAGTTTTTCTCCCCCCTCTTCTCCTATCTGCTTGCCGTTTCCTGGCGACCTTTTGCTTGTTCTGGTTCTTCCCTTGGACTTCTTCTATTTTGACGCCCGGGTGCTTGAGGAGGCATACTCTTGCACCCGTAGAACTGTAGTACCCGACGTCGAGAGCGAGGGGAACCTTTTATTGTCAATCCCCCTTTCGTCACTGAACCCGATCTCGACGGACTGTCGGTTTCTTAAGGTGGCGTTTGTGGGGCGTATACTCACGACGCACCCCTAAGAGGCCCCGGCAAGATCGGCGATAGCTTCTTGTTGGGTGTCCTGCCTCTAATTGTGGCTCCATGGTGGGTGTGGGGGCACCTTCGTGAATTAATTAACTTTTTCGTAATGATGATGACCCCTGTTTTGGCCGTTTCTGCTTTACCTTCTCAGGCTCGTGGGGTGGGCGACCAAGCCCCCGAGTCGGTCCGTGTTGGAAGACCGGGCTCTAGCCTCCGCTGCATCGGGCCCCGACCTTGCTCCTCCTTTGGTCTCTCTGACTCCTTCCCGTGGCTCCCCTCCCTCCTCTGTGGTTGGGTCGAGCCCCCAAGCCCCCAGTGGTGACTACCTCGTCCCCTGGCGCGGCTCCTTCTCTAGTTGTAACTACATGCCTTTTAACCCCTCTCTCTCTGGGGGTTCTCACCACCGTCCTCGTCACGGCCGCCCTCGCTCGATTCCTTCCAGTTCTGCTACCTATCAAGCCTTGTTTGGTCCCGCTTCGTGGGCCAAATATTTTGATCTCCTCCCTCTTGATTCTGCGCCTCCTGACTATTTCTCCCTCCATCGACATCTCATTGATTCCGTGGATGCCTCCATTACTCAACCCCACTCGTCTCTGTACACGTGTCGTTGCTGCTCCTCGGGATGCTGCTTCCCGCTTGGCTGCCTTATCCTGCCTTGGCGAGACCCCTGTTCGGGTCTCGAAGAACGCTCGGTTGAATGCCAGTGTTGGCACTATTCTGCTCCCGCCCCATGTTGCGACCGGTGTTCGGGACCTGCGCGACTGCCACGACGATATTCGACGTATCCTTGCTGCCCAGGGCCATTCCATTCTCCAGGTGGGCACGTTTACTCGTGGTAGTCGCCGTCAACCCCTACGGGTTGTGAAGATTGCCCTTGATGGTAGGACCCTTCCACCCTTTTGTCATTCTTGCTGGTGCCAGGTGCTCTGTCAAGGAGTACATTCCTTCTCCCCGACTCTGTACCAAGTGCTGGAGGTTTGGTCATGGTGCTCTCCGCTGCTCTGGGACTGTCTCTCTCTGTCCTTTGTGTGGTGGCGAAGGTCACATTAAGTTGGAGTGCACTTCTCCCCAGGCTCGTTGCCTCAACTGCGGTGAGGCCCATCCTACCTTCTCCCGTGCGTGTGTCCATTACAAGCTTGAGGCAGCCGTCCTCAACTTGAAGCACCGGGAGCGTTTCTCTTTTTCCTGAGGCGAGACGCTAGGCTCGCCGGCTCCCGCCTTATGCTAATATCTCTTATGCTCGCGTGTTGCGCTCTTCCTCTCCTCGTCCTTCCCGCCTTCCTCAGACTCGCAACCGTTTCCGGGCCTTGGATCCTGGTACGCCCATAGCCCCCTCTATTCCTTTGGGTTCTCTCCCGAAGGATCCACCTCCTGGTCCTCTGTCTGGGGTTCCCCTTCTTTCTACCCGGTCTGTCGTGTCTCCTGTGTCTTCTTCCTCGTCTCCCTCCGTTCCTCCTTCCCATCCTTCCCCTCCGTCTCTTGACTCTCCCCGCCGACTGTCGGTGCGGGCTGATGTCCATCGCTCTCCAAACGGCCGTCATGTGTGCTCTCGTTCGGCTTCTGTTGAGACGCTAGAATCCGTTGCCCAGTACGTGGTTGCTGGGACACCTGTCTCCAAGTCAGAAGCATAAGCCTGGATCCTCTCCTTCCTCCTCCCCGACGGGTAAGAAAGTTTCGCTTTCTTCCTCGGACCCTACCTCTGCCTCTCAAGCTCCTTCCCCTCCCATTTCGGTGGTTGCGCCCCCTGTTCCTGCTATGGAGGTTTCTTTAGCCCCTGCTTCCCTCTCGGTTGCTGCCCTTGCTGAGGTTCGCTCCCCTTTTTCTACCCCCCTCTTCCTGCTGCTGTCCTTGACTGCTCCTCTCCGTTGTCTCCTCCTCTTCCTCCTCCTCCTCTGGACCCCGCCCGCCCACTTCTGATCTGTTCTCCCGTTTCCTTCCCTCCGTCTTTGCTCGGTTTACCCATGCCCCCTAACCCTGACTTTGCTGACCCTGATCCCGACCCTGATATTCTTTAACGTGCTCTGTTGCTCTTTCGCCTTTGTTTCTTCCTTGTTCTCTGTTTTTGTCCTTTCTCTTCTCGTTGTGGGAACCGACCTGTGAGATTTATATTTATTTAATTTATATGAATATATATAGAATTTATATTTACGTTAATTTGTATACTTCGATAGCAATTTGTATAATGTTAAGTGGACTGTATTTCTGCAATAATCTCTTAATCTCACAAATCGATCCTCTACACATTAGGGGGGGTTTATATTACACATATGCAGCCAATCAAATTACAGTAATAGCTACATACATTGATGAGGTTCCTTATCTTATAGTACAGCAGGTTAGTCCACCAGGTATAACTAGGGTGTAGACACCAAATTATCCTCTTTGAGGTAGCTTCTATCACCCAGTAACTGGTGCACATAATCTTGCATCCTCGTCTTGACCTGTCAAAAGTGCGCTAGCTGTGAAGCCAGAATCCTATATATGACAAGCTATATCAGAGAAAACACTATACAGTACATGGAACATTAAAGACCTGGCTTAATTACCTTTAGTATGAGGCGATTTCGCGGTCTAACCGGGTCACCCTATATCCTGACATTAATGGCCATAAATGAATGATAAACGGGTTTCGGATAGACACTTAACTTGTATTTGTAGACAGCGTGTTGACAATGGTACACCTTTGGGTTCCATAACACTACGTCCAAGTAAATTTAACAGGAGCCGAATTTGCTCCCGTGTGAGCCTCTGGTCTCATATAAACAACAATGGCTGCCCTCCTTCCTCCACTCTGACGCCTGGCTTACATTGTCCAGATTTCAGAACGTGATAGAAGGGTCACATTTACTCTACTTTAATATTGATAATTAAGTTAATTTATATAAGATGTTTTTATGATGGTAAAGTCCAAAGACTAATGTATTTAAGAATAATTCCCACCATAATAGGTGGAGAATATAATAGTATGTGGTGATGATATCCCGTTTTCTTTAGACGGTAATTCCACTACAAGTTACGTTTTCTATGGGTAACTTGTTGGTAATACAGCTATTATCTGTATGATTATTAAATGGTGTCGGATTTTCCGACATAATTCCCCAGGGGCTGCTCACGGGTCGAAGTCCTAATTAGAACAGACGAACACCGATACTCCTCCATCGAATTATTACATTAATTTGATGTTAGTAGTTAGTAATCACACATTTGTGTGTCTGTTCGTACAGGACGGATGTCCCGTACTAGAGTTGTAGGGGTTAGAAGTCTAATGCGATTTCATTTCCCTGTCAACTCTTGAAAGGCTAATATTCAAGCCTTATTACATATTATTTAACCCAGAAGACTGGATGTGATCAAGTACTACAGTCAAGTATGATTCAGGGACTGCAGTGAGATCAGTGACATTAGATATAACTTGAAGTTTCTTCAGGTAACTGGTCACTGATATATAAACACTGAGGCCCATGGAATACATCTTGATTAAATAATAAATGTATCAAATCAGTCATCAGATTTATTGGGGTTTAATTTAGTTAATTGATTCAGAAGATTGAATAGCTCATCATTAAAGTAAAGTATGGTTCTGAGACTGCAGTGGGTTCAGTGACATTGGTCGCAGTGACTTGTAGCTGTTTTAGGCTACTGTTCACTGATTTGCCACTGAAGCCTCATGAACTCATCTCCAGCTTTAAATGATGATACTAACATCAACCTCTGTTGGTATAGTCAGCTGTAATCTCCTTAGTATAATGCTACTGGAGAAATATAATCAGCTGACAAATTTAGATTTCTACTGGTATTGTTTATCTGCAGGCATAGGTCTCCTCAGGCTTGATACTGGGCCTGAGAGTAATTTACCTCCTGCAGAGTTTAACATGGTTATACCCTGATATTTAGTAGGGCTACCAATGAATCGATGACAATAGTCTGTCCCTACAAGGAGACCGAAGTCGGTGAGGTGATCAGACTTAATATTATCTGCCAATTTTATTCCTCTATTTCTCAGGAATTTGGCTGTTGCTCTCAGACCTTGAACTTGTAGGTCTACTGGTATTTTGTCCACCACAATGGCTTGTACTCGACAGACGTACCTGCCTAAACGTACTGATGGTTGTACCACCTGGTAGACTTGAGGTCCTGCATCTGTTACAAACCCTGAGATGTTGAATGACATCTGGGCTACAGGCCTTAATTGTAATTCATCTGCCAGCTTTTTAGTAATATATGTTCTCTGGGATCCTTGGTCAAACAACCCACGGGTATGGACCTTGGCCCTCTTATTCAGGATGGTAATTTGGGCAGTAGGCAAAGTCGTATTACCTTTAGACTTTGCCGATTGGACACTCTTTGTTTGTTGCACCTTGCAGTACTGTACTGTGGTGGGAATGCTATCTTCCACCTTGGGGTTTGGAGACGTTGTTTTGGTGTCTCTGCACAATGCTGCATGGTGCTGACCTTTGTTACACCTATTACAAGGGTGTAATTGGGTATCACAATCCTTGATGTTATGTTTCCTGAGGCACCTCGTGCAATGTTGCAAATCTTTGAGTCGCTCAACACGGGCGTCACTATCAGGAAAATTAGAGCAGTGGTACATTGAATGTTTCTCATTGCAGAACAAACATGTTCCATAGCTTCCAGTACCCTTTGGTGTCACGTTCTTGGGTGACACAGTAACTATAGGCTTGGAGGGTCCCACTGCATATACGCCCACACTGCCACTGTTCCACTTTGGTATTGAATTATATTGTTTAGATTGATTTGGAGTACCTTTGGTACTCTGTGGTTTACTATTATTGGTTTCTGAGGGTTTACTTGGTGGTTTTAATTTGTCATGTGTTCGTAATTGATGAACTACTGACTTTAAACCTTCAGATATTTCATTCATGGATAAGATGCTTTTATTGTAATGAGCACTTATTTGTCTCAATATGTCCCTAGGTATTTTCTCCTGGACAATTATTTTCAAGACCCACTCAGCCCCGTTTGTATCTGCTGTCAGGCTGAGGGCATTGATCAATGATTCTACCTCCAGCTTGAAGACTTGGAGTGAATCAGCTGAAGCCTCCGGTGGGGGTAAATGCAACAGCTCATGAACTAAATGTGATGTTCTTACTTCTGGATCAGCATAATTATCCTTGAGGAGTTTTACTGCCAGATCATAGCCGTCATTAGTTAATCTCAGATGGGATACTACTGTTTTAGCCTCACCTGATAATTGGCCTTGCAAATAAGAGAATTTACTACTCTTTGGTAAAGATTGTTTTGAGTCTACAAGGTCAACGAATTTGTTCCAAAATTCGTCCCAATCTTCCTCATCTTTTCCTGAGAAAGTGGGTAAATTAATTGGAGGGAGTCGAGCTTCTGCTTGACTCGTATTAGATGCAACTGTTGTTGTTGTTGCTGTTGCCTTGTTCTGGGCAATTAATTTGACATAAGGCTGTAACGTGGCCTGAGTGTGATCTTCATAATTCGCAAGATCAACCATAATGTCGTCTATTTCTGTTTCTGATAAATTGGTGTTGGCAAGTTCAGCCACATATGTTGCTATTTGGCATTTGATTTGCTCAAATTTACCTGCAGCTGCTTGATAATAGCTTTCCAGGTCAGCATAATCAATTGTTGATTGTTGTGACAAATCTTCACATTTCTTGATCTGTCTTGTTAAGTGGCCTTTAAGACCTGCAAGGGTTCTTTTCATTCTCCCTGCATTATCCATACTGGCTAGTTGGTGAAGCCTTGTGGGACTTGTACTTGGGCTGCTCATAATACTGAACAAACACTAATGGTAGCCTAGGGTAAATTCTGCACTCACTAGGCAATAATCCTACCTCTACTAGAGGTTAGCACTTAAAATTAATACACATTATATATATACAATCATACACACTAATGATTTGAGTGATAAACCAGTGTCACTGGTAGTACCTTTAGGTTAGCTCTTCTATATCACCCTAGGATGGTAGAGACACTAATTAATCACTCAAAGGTGTAATGATCATAAGTAAATTATTATATATACAACTCAACTCGAGTTGATAAAAATTACACCCAAAATAGGGTCTGGACCATTCATTAATGGTGTTAGGTTGTTCAATATAGTACAACTGACTATGGTAATAATGGGACTAGGATGAACAATAATAGTTCAACTAGTCAAATCCTACCCTGTTGTGGGTTGGCAATTAGTAAATATTATACTGTGATCACTAGTGCAATATATATTAAATAATTCTCTATTTTGGAGAAATAATATACACAATTATTGATAATAGCCTCTTAATTAGCTCTATGAAACTTCTAATATTATCTAGAAGTATTAAATATTATTAGTGACCTCGCGAAATAAAGTCCACAAAATTCGTAGATAATCTCTCGCGAAATGTAACACCACGAAATCCGTGAACAATCTTGCGACAGTCACTAATTGGCTGGCTTCTATATTAGCGCTGTCATTTCACGAAATAACACGCCACCAAATATCTGTGGGTGTGCATGAAACCGCTGACGAAGCTGAACTGGGCTGAGGGAGGCTCCTGAGCTCCCACGAGGCTTCGCCGCTGTCTTTGACTGGCTAGCCTTGTTTAAATAACACTGCACTAGTATATTTAATGAATCCACTGGATAACTGGTTCATCCGGTACTAAGATGACCAAATGTGGGTTCAAAGGATCAAATAATCCGTCATCCGGTTCGAAGGACCAAATAATGTGGGAACCGACCTGTGAGATTTATATTTATTTAATTTATATGAATATATATAGAATTTATATTTACGTTAATTTGTATACTTCGATAGCAATTTGTATAATGTTAAGTGGACTGTATTTCTGCAATAATCTCTTAATCTCACAAATCGATCCTCTACACATTAGGGGGGGTTTATATTACACATATGCAGCCAATCAAATTACAGTAATAGCTACATACATTGATGAGGTTCCTTATCTTATAGTACAGCAGGTTAGTCCACCAGGTATAACTAGGGTGTAGACACCAAATTATCCTCTTTGAGGTAGCTTCTATCACCCAGTAACTGGTGCACATAATCTTGCATCCTCGTCTTGACCTGTCAAAAGTGCGCTAGCTGTGAAGCCAGAATCCTATATATGACAAGCTATATCAGAGAAAACACTATACAGTACATGGAACATTAAAGACCTGGCTTAATTACCTTTAGTATGAGGCGATTTCGCGATCTAACCGGGTCACCCTATATCCTGACATTAATGGCCATAAATGAATGATAAACGGGTTTCGGATAGACACTTAACTTGAATTTGTAGACAGCGTGTTGACAATGGTACACCTTTGGGTTCCATAACACTACGTCCAAGTAAATTTAACAGGAGCCGAATTTGCTCCCGTGTGAGCCTCTGGTCTCATATAAACAACAATGGCTGCCCTCCTTCCTCCACTCTGACGCCTGGCTTACATTGTCCAGATTTCAGAACGTGATAGAAGGGTCACATTTACTCTACTTTAATATTGATAATTAAGTTAATTTATATAAGATGTTTTTATGATGGTAAAGTCCAAAGACTAATGTATTTAAGAATAATTCCCACCATAATAGGTGGAGAATATAATAGTATGTGGTGATGATATCCCGTTTTCTTTAGACGGTAATTCCACTACAAGTTACGTTTTCTATGGGTAACTTGTTGGTAATACAGCTATTATCTGTATGATTATTAAATGGTGTCGGATTTTCCGACACTCGTCGTTGTCCATCCTTCAATGGAACGTTCGAGGTTATTACGCCAATTTCTTCTAACTCCAACTTCTGATTTCGCAGTTTTCGCCCCTTTGTGTTTGTCTGCAGGAGCCGATGCTTGGTGATCGTCCTGGTCGTTTTCGTGGCTATTCCTTTCTCCCTCCCCCCCCCCCCCCAGCCGTTGCTGGGGCTTCTAATTCTTCAACTCCTTTGATTCGTGCTGATGTTCCCTTTGTTCCTTTAATTTTTCCTTCGCCTCTCCATTGTTCTGGTGCTCGTATCTTTGTGGGGAAATGGTACACAGTTTGTTCCATTTATCTCCCCCCGAGTGTCCCGCTTTCTCTTCCTGATTTGAAACGCCTCCTTGACTCCTTGCCGGAGCCTATGCTCCTGCTGGGTGACTTCAATTGTCGTCTATTCTCTTTGGAATGACGTTCTGACGAATACCCGGGGTCACCTTCTTGAGCCGTTTCTCCTCTCTTCTTCCCTGTCTCTTCTGAATTCTGGTGAGCCCACTCATTTGGACACTCGGACTCGCACCCTTTCTTGTCTTGATCTTTCTCTCTGCTCTTCTTCTCTTTACTTAGATTTCACGTGGCAGGTTCTTGATGACCTCCATGGAAGTGATCATTTCCCCATCCTTGTTTCCTTTTTCTCTTTTTGCCCTACCCTCTTTCCCTAGGTGGCAGTTTGCTAAGGCGGACTGGACCCTATTTACCCTCAGTGCTACTCTTTCTGACCTCTCCCTTCTGCCTCGCTCTCTCGCGCTCTCCTCCTTTTTCATGACACTGTCTTCAACGCTGCCCTCCGCTCTATCCCTCGCTCTTCTTCTCGGGGTCCACGGAAGTGCGTTCGCTGGTGGAATGCGATCTGTGCTCGGGCTGTCCGCTGTAAGCGTGCAGCCTGGAAGAGGCACCGCCGTAGGCAGACGACCGATTCTTTTCTTTTCTTTCGGAAAGCGAGTGCGGTGGCCCGTAGTGCCATCCGTACGGCTAAACGTGAATGTTGGGCATCTTACGTCTCGACAATTACGTCCGAAACTCCTCTGGCCCAGATCTGGAAGCGTATCCGCAAGATAGCGGGTAAGTTCGTTCCCGATGTTTCACTGGTCCTTCGCCTCCATAATACTCTTGTGGCGGACCCTTTGCAGGTCGCTTCCGTACTGGGTTCCCACTTTTCTTCTGTTAGCTCTGGTCTTCATCTTCCCCAATCTTTTCTAATTCGTAAACCTGTCCTTGAGTCTCTTCCTTTAGATTTCTGCACTCGTCTTCAGCTTCCCTATAATGATCCCTTCTCTCTCTCTGAACTTCGTTCTGCCCTGGCCCTCTACGGATCTACGGCGGCGGGCTCCGATGGTATTCATTATGAGATGCTTTGCCATCTCCCTCCGTGCACGTCTCGGTATTTACTGAGTCTATATAATCGGATCTGGGAGTCGTGGTCAGTCCCTGAGGACTGGCTCGATGCCGTTGTCCTCCCTGTTCGCAAACCGGGGTCTCTGGGTACTTTCCCTACGGACTTTCGCCCTATTGCTCTCACAAGTTGTGTCTGCGAACTCTTTGAACGTATGGTTAACGTTCGTCTGATGTGGTTCCTGGAACACCATCACCTCCTCTCCCCTTCTCAATTTGGTTTCCGCAAGTGCCGCAGCACGACAGATGTCCTGGTGAACTTGGAGGTCTATATTCGTACTGCTTTTGCTGCGAAGACCTCCGTTGTTGCCGTCCTTTTCACCTGGAAAAGGCTTACGACACCACTTGGCGATATCATATTCTATCTAAACTTCATTTTTTTGGCCTTCGTGGTCATCTCCCTCTCTTTCTCCGCACCATCCTCTCCTGTCGTTCCTTTCGGGTGCGCCTTGGTACCGCTCTCTGCCTCTTTTCAGCAATACGAAGGTGTGCCCCAGGGTAGTGTTCTGAGCACTACTCTTTTTTCTGGTTGCCCTCAATGGTCTTCTTTCCTCTCTTTCTTCTGGTGTCTTCTTCGCTCTCTATGTCGATGATCTTACCCTTTGCTGTCAGGGTGATGATTCGCCTCTCCTTCAACGCCGGCTTCAAGTTGCAATTGATGCCGTGTCGTCTTGGGCCACCGATCATGGCTTAAAGTTCTCTACTTCTAAGACTTGTGCCATGACTTTTACGCGGAAACGGGTTGTTCTTCGTCCCTCTTTGTCACTTTATGGTCATCCTCTTGAATACAAAGATTCCGCGAAGCTTTTGGGGTTATTCCTTGACACTAGTTTGTCTTGGTCTCCCCATACCTCTTACCTCCGTGTTGAGTGCTCTAAGGCCCTTACCCTCCTTCGGGTCTTGTCCCATACTTCTTGGGGGGCAGATAGGCGCGCACTCCTTGCTTTACATTCCTCTCTCGTCCTGTCTAAGCTCGATTATGGTTGCCCTGCATACTCGTCTGCTTCTCCTTCTACTCTTCGCCGTCTTAATGCTTTGCACCATACTGGGTTGCCCCTCAGTTCTGGTGCCTTTCGTTCGACTCCCGTCATTAGCTTGTATGTTGACACTGGCTTCCTGTCTCTCCAGGACCGCCGTGATCGCTACTGTCTTCGCTATCTTGCGCGGTCCTTACAACATCCTTCCTCTCGCCTCTGTCGTGCTTTAACTTTTACCCATCCTGCGGTTCCTGTTCCTCTTCACCACCTCCCTCTTTCTGTCCGGTTATCTCGCCTCCAGGATTCTCTTTCCGTTCGTATTTCTAATGTTTCTCCTCGTGTTGTTCCTTCTTTGCCCCCGTGGAGAGTCCCTCTTCCGCGGTTTTGTACTTCCTTGACCCGTATCACTAAAGCTTTTACCCCTCCTACGGTTCTAAAACGCCTTTTCCTTGAGCACTTTTCTTCTCACTCCCGCTCCGTTTGTCTTCACCGATGGGTCAAAGTCGGCGGACGGTGTTGGCTACTCTGTTGTTTTTCCTGATCGCACTTATGTGTCGCTTACCTCCGGAGACTAGCATCTTTACAGCGGAACTTTATGCTATTCACTATGCTCTTCGTCTCCAGCTTTCTCGTTGTCAGTCTTCCTTTGTAGTTGTTGTTGACTCTCGTAGTGCCCTCATGGCTCTCGGGTCCTTTAATCCGGTTCATCCAGTAGTTGTCGAGATCCAGCATTGGCTGTTTCTTGTTCACAGTAAATTTAAGTCGGTTGAGTTTTGTTGGGTTCCCTGCCATATTGGTGTGTCCTTAAATGAGCGTTTTTGTTCTCGTATTGGCATCGTTGGTGATATTTAGCGCCCTCTGATTATTTTGCGTGTTTGATGGTGCTACATAGCCTTCCCGGTTTGGTGCCTTCTTTTGATAATTACTTACTTACTGGACTCTGCTCTCTCCTACCCTCCTCTCACTTCTGGCTGTGTGCATAGCTTGAAGAATATATATATAATATCAAGAATGTATATCTTGACTCTAAGTTCACACAAACCCACATCTCGGGCTAGAGGTCGTGATGAATGGAACACCGTGTCATAGTCAGTGATAATAAGCAGTGATGACGAAAACTTCACCCCTCTGCAAAGGATTAGAGTTGGGGATGATCTTAATAGATCCAGCTATATTGATACCACCAGTGACAGTGATAACGAGGTTGAGCGTGAAATAATCGCACCTCCCCCCACCCAAACGACAGATTAAACGAAGTGATAATCGTCTGACTATAGAAAAACCTAAACAAAAAAATCTAAAATCCGAGCCTAAAGCTGAAAAAAACTTTGATACTCCGCTGAAATCTAGTAGTCGTGTAACTGCATTATGTGATATGCTATGTTATCTCCATGTGGGTGCATTATGATGTTATGTCTACCAGTTATTGAATAAAACGTATTAGGAGAATGATAAACTATTTTTGCACCCACTATGCTAACACCAGTCTCTGTTTTTTTTCTATCTGATAGACTGCTAAAACAGTCATAACCAGAGCTAACTATTTTAAATTAAAAGTGCAAAGATGTTTCGGCGTGCTATTTTAGTCAAGAATTGACACAAAATTGTGTTTATTGACTAGTGCGAGGCAGAACAAGAGACCAGGAGGTATATGTTGTGATCACACAGTTAACAGAAAAATATACTAGAATTTGTAGGTGGTGAACACGTCTCTCCAAACTCTTCTGTGCCTGCTTCACAAAGACTTTTCTTCCTAACTCTCCCCTCTTAGTTCATGGACTGGTGGAACACGTTTGCTTAAAATTTAATCTACAAAGCTTCACATTTTTCAAAATGTTATTTGGACATCAGACAGAAAGATGATGTCCACGTTACGTTACGTAACGATATAATGTTATTAGGGCATCAGACAAAGTTGATTTCCACGTTAAGTTACAATGTGTTACACAGGGCTAAAACAGTCACACAGTCAGCAGTCTGTTATTTCTGCTGGATCGAATGATCACTAACGGATGATGAGTGCGAAGGACGGTGGTGAGTGAAAACTCGCGCTATGGAAAGACACAAGGTCAGACCCTATTGAGACGGAATGAGTAGACACGCATACATTTTCAAATGTTATTTATTTGGACAGCAGAAAGTCTGTTTTCCCACATTGCGCTACATTGACTGTGTTACAAGAAATGAAAACAGACATAACCCAGAGCTATTTCACTATCGACTCATCCGGTCTGTTTACATTTGGATAATGTAGGTCTTAGAGGCAGCCTTGAACTCGGGGATAATGAACGAGTCAATTTAATAATTGTATCAAGACTATGTTTTTCCGCATTGTCTTATATATGTTTACTTTGCTTGGAATTTGTATGTGGGGAACATTGCTCCCTTGAGAGAGAATGAACGGCGTGTGACGTTGTGTGTTACAAGGTGTGCACAGCAAAAATGGGTGTAGGAAGAAGAGGTGATGGAGATTGAGTAGACACGCATACATTTCAATGATTTATATTTGGACAGCAGATGTTGCAAAATATAGCAAAAATTTGTAGGTAGTGATCACGTCTCCCGTGTCGATGTGTCGACTTGTATTGAATTTTGTAACTAGCTCGTCATGATTTTAACTTGCTTACCTAAAATGAATTGCGGGGTTCAGTCCTTGTCCCCTTTGTGTTTCTGCAAGCCTTTACTACCCATATGACTTATCACCCTGTGTGATTGGGCTGTTTATCATCACGTAGGCAGTTCTTGACACACTATGTAACCCCACATATAATGTAGAGAGAGAGAGAGAGAGAGAAAGAGATGCTATACCCAATTACCGTCACTCCCCCAATGAGCATGGATGGTAAGTGGAACAGGCGAACTCGCTGACAGTAGCTACATCTCTACCACATACCCACACCCCACATACTCTCCTACCCCCCAACAACATGACCCCCCATCTTTCCTGACCGCATACCCAATCACCGGACGCTCACACGCGTCCGACACGCCCCAACTTCCGGGAAAATACTCTTATGTGGCCACATACCTTTGACCCACATGACCAGCTGGCTCTAATAGAACCACCTGGCCAGATGGTGCGCGCGGTCGTAGTTCTCAACTTCACTACTATTACAAACTCCCAGAGGCACTTGTAGACGAGACTAAACCTAGCAGTGGTAACATCTAGAAGTCTGCTAACCTTATTGGATGACCCATAGACGTACTGTTCTTCCTGCATAATAGAATGATGAACAATGGAGTAACTGGTGTGAATTTCACTTTGCCTCAAATCTACGAGATTTTGTTGATGCTACCGGCATATTTCTGCCCTCAGGCTAATAAAAGGCAGTTCAAGATGGTAATCAATTCTCTCTTTACGAGCAAAGGATTTGGCTTATTCATCAGTTCAATCATTTATTCGGAGACCAATATTGGGAAGGAATCCACAGAAGACAAACTCTGACTCATTCGATGATTATTTAATTATATATGTGTCTAGCTTCAGACACAAACAGGTCACAGTTATGCCGTGAAGAGCTGAGGGCATTCATGGATGACAAGGAGTCACCTACAACTAGCATATCAACTTTGGATTCATATACGCTTTCGAGTGCAAGGATTATGGCGACCAATTCTGTTTGAAGAGTGGAGGCCCTTTATTTACACGCCAGGTGTGAGAGTGGGTTTGGTGACTCGATGATATCACTTTACCTAGAGAACGGGATGACCTAATTATAAATTTCTTCCTTACTTTGCTTGCAACATCTTTTTTAGGAATTCATATCTTACAAGTTAAAATTCAGGCAGACTTCACCAAAATGCACAGGTGAACATTTTATGTATGAATATATGCACGTATGTATCATATGGTTAAGAAAATAACATATGTTACATATCTGTTCACGCAAGACGGTGTGCCAGTACTTTACATTTGTGCATGATATATGTCGATTGGTCGGGAGGTTATTGCATAACATTAAACTGGGTCACGAACGAAAAAAATTGAAGAAGCGCCGTCTAGAAGGACTGAGGTCAGTCTCGCGAGACTGGGTATTTGATTTGTCTCACCTCATTATGAACTAATATATGTTTAATATTTGTATTTATATAGGAGGTTAAACTCAGTAAAATCACTGGAAACATTGTGATTATTGAAGTACAGTGAAGTACAAACTACAAACTATATAACATAGACGGACAACTAAATTAATAATTATTATAATTAAAAAACAGATAGTCTTAACAATTACTCAAGAAAGTCAATGATTTAATGTAATTGGGAACGGAATGAAATAGTATCACATTCTCCTGTAGTAGCCGCGCCCGTCAATAGATGGCGCTAATAGGTTGGCAGAGAGTTGGGTTGGGTGATACATGAACATACATTTTATAGGGAGCTTTCCTATCCTTGTTTCACAGTCTGTTGTTAGTGTGTCTGTTTGTAGTGTGTGGGGAAGGCAACAAGGCGGGCAGCGTTTTTGTGCTCGACATTCTAGTCATTGCTTCCTTTACTGGCAACACTCCTTCTATATTATAAGGTTTGTGCGTGTTGTAGTAGTAAGTTTATGCATTGATTTAGTGTTGTGCAGTAAAGTTAATGTTTAATACTAGCTTGCGTATTTCACTTTTTCCGAAACAAATTTATTTGTAGGTAGTTGATCTTGTGAAGGTAGAAGTAAATCCATATGTATATTTTTTCATGAAATTTTCCTGTAAATTGCTGTCAGTATATGTAACACTGGTCTCCCACCTCTGATTTTGAGTAGTAACAAAAGTTATTAATTTCAGATGTGTTCGTATTCCTTGGTATTGCTGCTATGGACGACCCTGGTGGTGTCCCGGGTGTTGGTCGATGCACAAATTTCCACCGTAAGTAAATATTGGCTTAGATAAATGTTCCAGAAGATGTATTGGCAAAATTTATACTTTTCACTTGCATAAATCCCAGGGAATGTTAACAATTTAAACACTTCTTGACTATTTCTGAAGTTACGTGACTTAATTTCGGCTTACCAAGACTAGTTATGCTAAAGCTTTGCCTCTAATTAAAATCAGGAATTGTTAAAATGGTAAGAATTTTTGTTTAGGAATAAGTTAATTGCGGATCTCGCTAAACCATCCATGTACTAAAGCCATAACCCTGAACGATGAAAATTTTGATCGTTAGTATAACTAGTGTTGCAAATATACCTGGTAGTAGTATCCACACACTACTCAACTGTGAGTACTGATCATTAATGAAGTTTTACAGAAGTGCTTGTTAATAAGCCTAGGCATTCGGCCACTATGACTTTCCTCCATGCGAGTATGTGTCAATTCTTACTTGGTGAGGCATCCACCTAGAGGCCAGAACTTGTCTAAAAGACTTTTGTACATTCAAAAGTCTTTAGTTTGAATAGTGTTTTGACTAATGTAAAAATAAAATATAAATATATTCGTATATATATGTGCGCTATTATTAATCAACGTCGATAATATTGGGTGTTCAAATTTCCTGGCTAAACTCTAAATTGCTGCCTGAAATTGACCCTGCTCTATACTTCCGGGGAACGTTAATTTTGCAGTAATTTCCAACTAACCAAGCAAAAGGAAAAAAATTCACTGATCCTAACTTCTGAATGTACAAAGCTACTTTTTTTTCCCTCGTTAACAATACAATATTAACTCCCCTAACCGAGCCCCCCCCCCCCCCAAGAGAGAGGGGGGGGGTACATGTTCAATTGGTTACTCCAATTAAGGGACCCCCGCGATGTGAAATAGGATCGGAATCTCCTAAATCTTGGTCACAGTTTCCCGAGGACCCTACAATGGCACACAGTTAACGTGGTTAGTTAAAGAAAATTGGTGAAATAGCATGGTTTAGGCACCTGGGCACAACTACATACCTAATAATCAATAAATGTGAAACCTAGTAACAAATTAGTTTTATAAATTTGGATAAGACTACATACTCTTTTTCCCCTTGCAAGTGCCTCATAAATTTTGATTTGGCTTATAAAATTTTACGAATTTATAGAAAACTTGCTCCAGCTCACTCCTATGCATCATCTGGACTACTATATACCTTCCCCAACCCATCAGCCTGGCTCTGGTTATGGCAGTCAGACCCGAGGACAGGGAGGTGCCAGCTCTCGGGAGTCATCGGGTCAACAGGGCAGCGGTTCAGTTGTAGGTGGCGGCCCGGGCGTCGGCAGCGGTCCACTTCCAGGTGTTGGATTAGGTCTTGGCAGCGGTCAAGGAATAGATACTAACCTCGGCCAAGCCAGCAGTCCAGCTGCCAGTTCTAGTCAAAGAGCCGGCGGCGGTGACAGGGCTGCACAAGTCAGCAGCGGACCTCGAGCTGCTTCTGGCAGCAGCGGTCCGGCTTCTTACGCTGGTGCTAGGTATGGCAGTCCTCAAGTGAGCAGAGTGGATGCACTATTTAACCCCACTGTCACCCAGTTCGTCACCATCGACCGCTTCGTCACCCTCACTGATCAGGCTTTCCAGAGTGTGGCTGTCACCCTCACACCGTCCAGACTGTCACCACTGGAACACGCGCGGTGAGTACTTGGTATGTATTGTGATAAATGATGGTCTGGACGCTGAGCTTAGACTAGTTAAGTGATGTCTTACACAGGTGGTGCAGACGCCGGTGGATGACCGCGTCGCCCTCCAGACAACGGTGGTTGTCAGACCTTCAACACTAACGGTCACGTATGTGCAGTCAGACTTCAGGATTGTGACTGAAAGGTCTTTAGACTACGTGACCATCGCCCACACCTCCTACGTCATCATTCAGACTACCTACACTACTACTGCTACCCAAGTGTAAGTTCGATTCTAAGTTTACAGTATTGTACTGGAACTGTCAGCCTCCTGATTACTTGTAATAGCTAATTTATAAATTTACTCCCCACAGGCTGTCGTACACGACAACGCTGGTGAGAACAAACATCAATACTAAGAGCACAGTGTTCACGGACTACCGCACAGTCACCGACACAGTCCTCGTCCCCGGAGCCCACTACGGTTATAGACAACTCTAGCACCTTCATCCATGCTAAGATTTTAAAGAACGTAATATTAAACGTTTAACACCATCGGTCTGTATAAGCTATTAAACTTGATATAAGCATTGGGTGTTCTTTTAATAGCTACTTGGTGTACATAATAAATAATTGCATACACATTTACTTGATGAGAAAAAAAATCTAAGCGTTTGAGAAGATTAAGTAGATTCTTATTACCTGTATCCCCCTCCCCGCTCAGCTCGTTGTCGCCGTGTGGGGGCTTCGTGGGCGGATGCCGGAGTATGATGCTCCTTGGGACAGTCCTCTGTCCTTTTCTAGCCTTGTGCTCCTGCTGCCGTCCTCTCCAATTCTGCTGGGCATCTTTTCCTTTTCCTTCCGTTTCGTTTTTCTCCCCCCCCCCTCTTCTCCTATCTGCTTGCCGTTTCCTGCCGACCTTTTGCTCGTTCCGGTTCTTCCCTTGGACTTCTTCTATTTTGACGCCTAGGTGCTTGAGGAGGCATACTCTTGCACCCGTAGAACTGTAGTACCCGACGTCGAGAGCGAGGGGAACCTTTTATTGTCAATCCCCCTTTCGTCACTGAACCTGTTCTCGACGGACTGTCGGTTTCTTAAGGTGGCGTTTGTGGGGGCGTATACTCACGACGCACCCCTAGGAGGCCCCGACAAGATCGGCGATAGCTTCTTGTTGGGTGTCCTGCCTCTAATTGTGGCTCCATGGTGGGTGTGGGGGCACATTCGTGAATGAATTCTTATTTTCGTCAAGATGATAACCCCTGTTTCGGCTGCTTTTGGCTTACCTTCTCAGGCTCGTGGGGTGGGCGACCAAGCCCCCGACTCGGTCTGTATTGGAAGACCGGGCTCTGTAGCCTCCGCTGCATTGGGCCCAGACCTTGCTCCTCCTTTGGCCTCTCTGACTCCTTCCCCTGGCTCCCCTCCCTCCTCTGTGGCTGGGTCGAGCCCCAAGCCCCCAGTGGTGACTACCTCGTTCCCTGGCGCGGCTCCTTCTCTAGTTGTAACTACTGCGCCTTTTAACCCCTCTCTCTCTGGGGGTTCTCACTGCCGTCCTCGTCACGGCCGCCCTCGCTCGATTCCTTCCAGTTCTGCTACCTATCAAGCCTTGTTTGGTTCCGCTTCGTGGGCCAAATATTTTGATCTCCTCCCTCTTATTCTGCGCCTCCCGACGATTTCTCCCTCCATCGACATCTCATTGATTCCGTGGATGCCTCCATTACTTTCAACCCCACTCGTCTCGGTACACGTGTCGTTGCTGCTCCTTCTCAAGATGCTGCTTCCCGCTTGGCTGCCTTATCCTGCCTTGGCGAGACCCCCGTTCGGGTCTCGAAGAACGCTCAGTTGAATGCCAGTGTTGGCACTATTTTGCTCCCACCCCATGTTGCGACCGGTGTTCGGGACCTGCGCGACTGCCACGACGATATTCGACATATCCTCGCTGCCCAGGGCCATTCTATTCTCCTGGTGGACACGTTTACTCGTCCCCCTCGTGGTAGTCGCAGTCAACCCCTCCGGGTTGTGAAGATTACCTTTGATGGTAGGACCCTTCCACCCTCTGTCATTCTTGCTGGTGCCAGGTGCTCTGTCCAGGAGTACATTCCTTCTCCTAGGCTCTGCAACAAGTGCTGGAGGTTTGGGCATGGTGCCCTCCGCTGTTCCGGGACTGTCTCTCTCTGTCCTTTGTGTGGTGACGAAGGTCACTCTAAGTCGGAGTGCACTTCTCCCCAGGCTCGTTGCCTTAACTGCGGTGAGGCCCATCCTACCTTCTCCCGTGCGTGTGTCCATTACAAGCTTGAGGCAGCCGTCCTCAACCTGAAGCACCGGGAGCGTTTATCTTTTCCTGAGGCGAGGCGCCAGGTTCGCAGACTCCCGCCTTATGCTAATATCTCTTATGCTCGCGTGTTGCGCTCTTCCTCTCCTCGTGCTTCCCGCCTTCCTCAGACTCGCAACCGTTTCCGGGCCTTGGACCCTGATGCGCCCACTGCCCCCTCCTCTGTTCCTTTGGGTTCTCTCTCGAAGGATCCTCCTCCTGGTCCTCTGTCTGAGGTTCCCCTTCCTTCTACCCGGTCTGTCGTGTCTTCTGTGTCTTCTTCCTCGTCCCCCTCCGATCCTCCTTCCCATCCTCTTCCTCCATCTATCGGCTCTCCCCACCGCCTGTCGGTGCGGGCGGATGTCCATCGCTCTCCTAACGGCCGTCGTGTGTGCTCTCTTTCCGCTTCTCCTGTTGAGACACTGGAATCGGTACGTAGTTGCTGGGACACCGGTCTCTAAGTCATAAGCGTAAGCCTGGCTCCTCTCCTTCCTCTTCCCCGGCGGGTAAGAAGGCTTCGCTTTCTTCCTCAGCTCCTCCTTCTGGCTCTGTTGCTCCTTCCCCTCCCGTTTCAGTGGTTGCGCCCCCTGTTCCTGCTATGGAGGTTTCTTTGGCCCCTGCTTCCCTTTCGGTTGCTGCTCTTGCTGGGGTGCGCTCCCCTCTTTCTACTCCCCCTCTTCCTGCTGCTGTCCTTGACTGCTCCTCTCCGTTGTCTCCTCCTCTTCCTCCTCCTCCTCTGGACCCTGCCCGCCCACCTCTGATCTGTTCTCCCGTTTCCTTCCCTCCGTCTTTGCTCAGTTTACCCATGCCCCCTAACCCTGACTTTGCTGACCCTGATCCCGACCCTGATATTCTTTAACGTGCTCTGTTGCTCTTTCGCCTTTGTTTCTTCCTTGTTCTCTGTTTTTGTCCTTTCTCTTCTCATCGTTGTCCATTCTTCAATGGAACGTTCGAGGTTATTACGCCAATTTCCTCGAACTCCAACTTCTGATTTCGCGGTTTTCGCCCCTTTGTGTCTGCTCCAGGAGCCAATGCTTGGTGCTCGTCCTGGTCGTTTTCGTAGCTATTCCTTTCTCTCACCCCCCCCTCAGCCGTTGCTGGGGCTTCTAATTCTTCTGCTCTCTTGATTCGGGCTGATGTTCCCTTTGTTCCTTTACTTTTTCCTTTGCCTCTCCATTGTTCTGCTGCTCGTATCTTTATGGGTAAATGGTACACAGTTTGTTCCATTTATCTCCCCCCGAGTGTCCCGCTCTCTTCCTGATTTGAAACACCTCCTAGACTCCTTGCCGGAGCCTGTGCTCCTGCTGGGTGACTTCAATTATCGTCATTCTCTTTGGGGTGACGTTCTGACGAATACCCGGGGTCGCCTCCTTGAGCCGTTTCTCCTCTCTTCTTCCCTGTCTCTTCTGAATTCTGGTGAGCCCACTCATTTGGACTCTCAGACTCGCACCCTTTCTTGTCTTGATCTTTCTCTCTGCTCTTCTTCTCTTTACTTAGATTTCACGTGGCTGGTTCTTGATGACCTCCATGGAAGTGATCATTTCCCCATCCTTGTTTCCTTTTTCTCTTTTCGCCCTTCCCTCTCTTTCCCTAGGTGGCAGTTTGCTAAGGCAGACTGGACCCTATTTACCCTCAGTGCTGCTCTCTCTGACCTCTCCCTTCTGCCTCTCTCGCGCTCTCCTCCTTTTTCATGACACTGTCTTCAACGCTGCCCTCCGCTCTATTCCTCGCTCTTCCTCTCGGGATCCACGGAAGTGCGTTCCCTGGTGGAATGCGGACTGTGCTCGGGCTGTCCGCTGTAAGCCTGCAGCCTGGAAGAGGCACCGCCGTAGGCAGACGACCGATTCTTTTCTTTTCTTTCGGAAAGCGAGTGCGGTGGCCCGTAGGACCGTCCGTACGGCTAAACGTGAATGTTGGGCATCTTACGTCTCAACAATTACCTCCGAGACCCCTCTGGCCCAGATCTGGAAGCGTATCCGCAAGATAGCGGGTAAGTTCGTTCCCGATGTTTCACCGGTCCTTCACCTCCGTGATACTCTTGTGGCGGACCCGTTGCAGGTTGCTTCCGAACTGGGTTCCCACTTTTCTTCTGTTAGCTCTGGTCTTCATCTTCCCCAATCTTTCCTTCTTCGTAAACCTGTTCTTGAGTCTCGTCCTTTAGATTTCTGCACTCGTCTTCAGCTTCCCTATAATGATCCCTTCTCTCTCTCTCTGAACTTCGTTCTGCCCTGGCCCTCTGCGGTTCTACGGCGGCGGGCTCCGATGGTATTCATTATGAGATGCTTCGCCATCTCCCTCCGAGCACGTCTCAGTATTTACTGAGTCTGTATAATCGGATCTGGGAGTCGTCGTCAGTCCCTGAGGACTGGCTCGATGCCGTTGTCCTCCCAGTTCGCAAACCGGGGTCTCTGGGTACTTCCCCTAAGGACTTTCGCGCTATTGCTCTCACAAGTTGTGTCTGCAAACTCTTTGAACGTATGGTTAACGTTCGTCTGATGTGGTTCCTGGAACACCATCACCTCCTCTCCCCTTCTCAATTTGGTTTCCGCAAGTGCTGCAGCACGACAGATGTCCTGGTGAACTTGGAGGTCTATATTCGTACTGCTTTTGCTGCGAAGACCTCCGCTGTTGCCGTCCTTTTTGACCTAGAAAAGGCCTACGACACCACTTGGCGTTATCATATCCTATCTCAACTTCATTCTTTTGGCCTTCGTGGTCATCTCCCTCTCTTTCTCCGCAGCTTCCTCTCTCGTCGTTCCTTTCGGGTGCGCCTTGGTACCGCTCTCTCTCCCTCTTTTCAGCAATACGAAGGTGTGCCCCAGGGTAGTGTTCTGAGCACTACTCTTTTTCTGGTTGCCCTCAATGGTCTTCTTTCCTCTCTTCCTTCTGGTGTCTTCTCCGCTCTCTATGTCGATGATCTTACCCTTTGTTGTCAGGGTGATGATTCGCCTCTCCTTCAACGCCGGCTTCAACTTGCAATTGATGCCGTGTCGTCTTGGGCCACAGGTCATGGCTTCAAGTTCTCTACTTCTAAGACTTGTGCCATGACTTTTACGCCGAAACGGGTTGTTCTTCGTCCCTCTTTGTCACTTTATGGTCATCCCCTTGAATACAAAGATTCCGCGAAGCTTTTGGGGTTATTCCTTGACACTCGTTTGTCTTGGTCGCCCCATATCTCTTACCTCCGTGTTGAGTGCTCTAAGGCCCTTACCCTCCTTCGGGTCTTGTCCCATACTTCTTGGGGGGCAGATAGGCGCACTCTCCTTGCTTTACATTCCTCTCTCGTCCTGTCTAAGCTCGATTATGGTTGCCCTGCTTACTCGTCTGCTTCTCCTTCTACTCTTTGCCGTCTTGATGCTTTGCACCATACTGGGTTGCGCCTCAGTTCTGGTGCCTTTCGTTCGACTCCCATCCTTAGCTTGTATGTTGACACTGGCTTCCTGTCTCTCCAGGACCGCCGTGATCGCTACTGTCTTCGCTATCTTGCGTGGTCCTTGCAACATCCTTCCTCTCGCCTCTGTCGTGCTTTAACTTTTACCCCTCCTGCGGTTCCTTTTCCTCTTCACCACCTCCCTCTTTCTGTCCGGTTATCTCGCCTACAGGATTCTCTCTCCGTTCGTATTTCTGATGTTTCTCCTCGTGTTGTTCCTTCTTTGCCCCCGTGGAGGGTCCCTCTTCCGCGGTTTTGTACTTCCTTGACCCGTATCACTAAAGCTTTTACCCCTCCTACGGTTCTAAAACGCCTTTTCCTCGAGCACTTTTCTTCTCACTCCCGCTCCGTTTCTGTCTTCACCGATGGGTCTAAGTCAGCGGACGGTGTTGGCTACTCTGTTGTTTTTCCTGATCGCACTTATATGTGTCGCTTGCCTCCGGAGACTAGCATCTTTACAGCGGAACTTTATGCTATTCTCTATGCTCTTCGTCTCCTGCTTTCTCGTTGTCAGTCTTCCTTTGTGGTTGTTGTTGACTCTCGTAGTGCCCTCATGGCTCTCGGGTCCTTTAATCCGGTTCATCCAGTAGTTGTCGAGATCCAGCATTGGCTGTTTCTTGTTTACAGTAAATTTAAGTCGGTTGAGTTTTGTTGGGTTCCCAGCCATATTGGTGTGTCTTTAAATGAGCGTGCGGATGCTGCCGCTAAGGAAGCTGTCCGCTCTTGTCCCATCTCTCGTAAAGGCATTCCGTATTCCGACTTTTACCCGGTTATCCATTCCTCAATCCTTACCCGTTGGCAGGCTTCTTGGTTGTCTGTTACTGGTAACAAGCTACGTACTCTTAAATGTTGTGTTTCCTCGTGGCCGTCCTCCTTCCACTGTAACCGGCGGTGGGAAACAGCTCTGGCGAGGTTGCGTATTGGCCATACTCGCTTAACCCATGGTCACTTGATGGAGCGCCGCCCTGCTCCTTATTGTCCTAGTTGCATTGTCCCTCTTACGGTCGTGCATGTCCTTCTTGAATGTCCTGACTTCCAGGACGAGCGTGTGTCTTGCTTTCCGACCGCCCCTCGCGGTCACCTGTCAACCCGTTCTCGCAAATTCGTAAAGTCAATATTGATTTATTAACTACGTGCATAGGTGATATACTAAACATAATAGATACCCATAAAAAGATTCATAGAAAACACCGACCTTACCTAACCTTGTTAGTATCTTAAGATAAGCATCTTATTGCTTCGTAATTACAATTATTACTTAACCTATACCTATTATAGGTTAGGTAATAATTGTAATTACGAAGCTATAAGATGCTTATCTTAAGATACTAACAAGGTTAGGTAAGGTCGGTGTTTTCTATGAATCTTTTTAAGGGTATCTATAATGTTAAGTATGTCACCTATGCACATATTTAATAAGTCAATATTGACTTATTAAATTTGCGAGAACGGGTTGCACCTGTCCCTCGATAGAATTCTTGGTGACTCGGATACTTTTGATATCGTTCGCCTTATGCGTTTTTGTTCTCGTATTGGCATCCTTGGTGATATTTAGCGCCCTCTGATTATTTTGCGTATTTGATGGTGCTACATAGCCTTCCCGGTTTGGTGCCTTCTTTTGATAATTACTTACTTATTACCTGTATTCTTGAGGTTGAGAGAGTGCGGGTGTTGCACTAAAGATGACATTCTGGGAGGAATGTCTAGTAAACCAGCTATTGACCATTTGGTGCCTTAAAGATAGTCGGTGATCCAACGGAGCACATCTCCGGACACTTGAAAACGTAACGGCCACGGGAAAATGCCAAAAGAGAACAGACTGCTGTTAGTACGACTATTATACCACGTACTTTTATTTTTATTATTATTGGCCTAGCAACGTTCTCTTAAGGCTCGTAGGTTGACTGTCCCTGGTATGCAAATCTAAGAGGATACCTTCACGACTAACTCTGTAACTGGTAAATAGAAAAAAAACAATCTGCAAGGAAAACTAAAATGGTAAATAAATTTCTTTAATATTAATCTCCAAACGTGTTCTACTTTTTGCTGTTCTTTAGCTGCATACCTCTGCACTTAATCCATACAGCCACTCTATCCACATTTGGGGATAACTAGACATTGTGAGCGGCTCGGGTGTACCGTGCTCCGTACAAAGTGGCTGCGTCACTCTTCCTACTGTCACGGTGCACAATTGAAATGCAACACTGGTTCAATAACTTTGGATGGAGACCTGTACATTCCCCTTGGGTACATGTATCTGGGAGTTGACCCTTCCCTGCAGAAGTGGAACACTGGGAAATACGCTCAAATTTGCTGGAATGTAACAAAACCAAACAAATCTCGGTGTAGGTCAAAATTATATATTTGGGGGTGCACATCACTATTGGTCCCTGGTATAGGTTTAGGCACAGACCGACCATCCCTCGCGATCACTTGTCCCTAGATACAATTCTTGGTGAATTGGATACTTTTGATATCGTTTGCCTAGTAAGTTTGTCGTCGTGTTGGCATCATTGGTGATATTTATTTAGCACCCTCTGATTATTCCGCACATTTGATGGTGCTACAGAGCCTTCCCGGTTTGGTGCTTTAGTTTGATAATTACTTGGGCACGGAGAGCACGACAAATGTACTGGTGAGCTTGGTCTATATTCGTACTGCTTTTGCTGCGAAGACCTTCCGTTGTTACCATCCTTTTTGACCTGGAAAAGGCTCAAGACACTACCTGGCGGTATCGTATTCTGTCCCCCCCCCTCCCCCTTTTCATTCTTTTGGCCTTCCTGGGAATTTCTCCCTCTTCCTCCATAGCCTCCGTGTTGAATGCTCTAAGGCCCTTAACCTGCTTAAGGTATTGTCCCATAATTCTTGGGGAGCTGATAGACGCACGCTCCTCTATTTGAATTCCTCTCTCGTCCTGCCTAAACTCGATTATGGTTGCCTTGTATACTCTTCTGCTAATCCTACTCATCACCGTCTTGATCCTTTACACCATATTGGGTTGCGCCTTGGCTCTAGTGCTTTTCGTGCAACTCCTACCCTCAGCTTGTACGCTGACACTGACTGTCTCTCCAGGACCACCGTGATCGCTACAGTCTTCGCTATCTTGCTCAATCCTTACAGCATCCTCACTCTCACCTCTATCGTGCTTTGACCTATACCTCTCTTGTAGTTTTTCACCACCTTCCTCTTTGTCAGTTTGTCTCGCTTACGTCCTGGTCACTTTCGTGGTTATTCCTTTCTTTCTCCCCCCCTCCCCTTATCCTGACCCCTTCCCAGTGCTATACAGTCGTAATGGCTTGGCGCTTTCCCTTGATAATTCCTTCCTTCTCCCCCCCCCCCAGCTCTTGCTGGGGCCCGTAACTCCACTGCTCTTAATTCGATCTGATATTCCCTTCGTCCCCCTACTTCTTCCATCACCTAACCATTGTTCTGCTGCCCGTGTTTTTGTGGGTAAATGGTATACAGTCTGTTCCATTTATCTCTTCCCCCCCCCCTCCCCCGCCCCTCCCCCCCAAATGTCCCGCTTTCCCTTCCTGATTTTAAGCAACTCCTGGACTCCTTGCTAGAGCCGGTGCTCCTTTTGGGCGATTTAAACTGTCGCCATTCCTTCTGGGGTGATGTTCTGACAAACACCCGACGCCGTCTTCTCGAACCGTTCGTCCTCGCTTCTTCTCTATCTCTTCTGAATTCTGGTGAGCCCACTCGTGTGGACTCTCGAACTCGCACCCTTTCCTGTCTTGATCTTTCTGCTCGTCGTCCCTTTACTTAGATTTCACGTGGCAGGTTCTTGATGACCTCCATAACAGTGATCTTTTCCTTATCCTCGTTTCCCTTTTCTTTCCGCCCTCCCCTTTCCTTCCCTAGGTGGCAGTTTGCCAAGGCTGACTGGTGCATATTCACCCTCCGTGCTACTCTTTCTGACCTCTCCTCTCTGCCTCTTCCTCGCGCCCTCCTTTATGACACTGTCTTCAATGCTGCCCTCCACTCTATTCCTCGCTCTACCTCCCGAGGCACACGGAAGTGCGTTCCCTAGTGGAATGCGGACTGTGCTCGGGCTGTCCGCTGTAAGCGTGCGGCCTGGAAGAAACACCGCCGCCGGCAGACGGCTGATTCTTTTATTCTGTTTTGGAAGGCAAGTGCGGTGGCCCGTAGGACCATCCGTACAGTTAAACGTGAGAGTTGGATATCTTATGTTTCCACCATTACGTCCGATACTCCTCTGCCGCAGATCTGGAAAATCTGCAAGATTGCGGGGAAGTTCGTTCCGGATGTCTAGCCGGTTCTCCACCTCCGAGGTAATCTTGTTGCGGATCCAGTGCAGGTCGCGACCGAACTGGCTTCCCACTTTTCTTCTGTTAGCTCTGGTTCTCATTTCCCTCAATTCTTCCTTCTTCGTTAGCCTGTTCTTGAATCTTGTCCTTTAGATTTCCGCCCTCCCTATAACGATCCTTTCTCTTTCTGAACCTAAGTCTGCCCTGGCCCTCTGCGGATCTACGGCGGCGGGCTCGAATGACGTTCATTATGAGATGCTTTGCCATCTCCCTCCGTGCACGTCTCGGTATTTACCGAGTCTGTAACCAGGTCTGCGAGTCGTCGTTCGTCCCTGATGCCATTGTACTCCCTATTCGGAAACCAGGGTCTCTCGGTACGTCCCCTAAGGACTTTCGCCCTATTGCTCTCACGAGTTGTGTTTGCAAGCTCTTTAAGCGTATGGTAAATGTCCGTCTGATGTGGTTCTTGGAACACCATCGCCACCTCTCTCCTTCTCAATTTGGTTATCGCAAGTGTCACAGCACGACTGATGTCCTGGTGAACTTGGTGGTCTATATATGTACTGCTTTTGCTGCGAAGACCTCCATTGTTGCTGTCCTTTTTGACCTGGAAAAGGCTTATGACACGACTTGGAGATACCATATTCTGTCCCAACTTCGTTCTTTTGGCCTTCATGGTAATCTCCCTCTCTTCCTTCAAAGCTTTCTCTCTCGTCGTACCTTCCGGGTCAGGCTTGGTGCCACTCTCTCTGCCTCTTTTCAGCAGTATGAAGGTGTGCCCCAAGGTAGTGTTCCGAGTACTATTTTTCTGGTTGCCCTCAATGATGGTCTTTCCTCCCTTCCTTCTGGCATCTTCTCTGCTCTTTATGTTGACGATTTTACTCTTTGCTGTCGAGGTGATATGCCTTTCCTTCAAAGGCGGCTTCAACGATTGATACCGTGTCCTATTGGGCCACCAATCATGGTTTCAGATTCTCTAGTACAAAGACTTGTGCCATGACTTTTACTCTGAAGCGGGTCGTTCTTCGTCCTTCTTTGTCACTTTATGGTCATCCCCTCGAGTACAAAGATTCCGCAAAGCTTTTGAGGTTATTCTTTGACACTCGTTTGTCTTGGTCGCCCCATGTCTCTTACCTCCGTGTTGAATGCTCTAAGGCCCTTAACCTACTAAAGGTTTTGTCCCATACCTCTTGGGGAGTGGATAGGCGCACGCTCCTCTATTTGCATTCCTCTCTCGTCCTGTCTAAACTCGATTATGGTTGCCCTGCCTACTCTTCTGCTTCTTCTTCTACTCTTCGCTCTCTTGATCCTTTGCACCATACTGGGTTGCGCCTCAGCTCTGGTGCTTTTCGTGCAACTCCTACCCTCAGCTTGTATGCTGACACTGGCTTTCTGTCTCTCCAGGATCGCCGTGATCGCTACAGTCTTCGCTATCTTGCGCGATCCTTACAGCATCCTCACTCTCGCCTCTATCATGCTTTGACTTTTACCCCTTCCTGTAGTTCCTGTTCCTCTTCACCTCCTTCCTCTTTCTGTCCGTTTGTCTCGCTTACAGGATTCTCTCTCAGCTCATATTACCAATGTTTCTCCTCGTATTGTTCCATCCTTGCCCCCGTGGTTGGTCCCTCTTCCCAAATTTTGTACTTCTCTGACCTGCATCACTAAAGCTTTTACCACTCCTACAGTTCTGAAACGCCTCTACCTTGAGCACTTTTCTTCTCACTCCCATTCTATTCCCATCTTCACCGATGGGTCTAAGTCTGCTGACGGTGTGAGCTACTCTGTTTTTTTCCTGACCACACTTATATGTGTCGCCTTCCTCCAGAGGCTAGCATCTTCACAGCAGAACTTTATGCTATTCACTATGCTCTTCGTCTCCTGCTTTCCCGGTGTCAATCCTCCTTTGTGGTGGTAGTTGACTCTCGTAGTGCCCTCATGGCGTTAGGGTCCTTTAATCTGGTCCACCCTGTGGTCATCGAGATTCAACATTGGCTGTTTCTTATCTCCAGTAAATTTACGTCAGTTGCATTTTGCTGGGTTCCCAGCCATGTTGGTGTGTCTTTAAATGAGCGTGTGGATGCTGCCGCTAAGGAAGCTATCCGCGCTTGTCCCATCTCTCGTAAAAGTATTCCTTATTCCGACTTTTGCCTAGTTATTCATGCCTCCATCCTTGCCCGCTGGCAGAGTTGTTGGTCTTCTGTTATTGGTAATAAACTGCATACTCTTAAGAGTTGTGTGTCCCAGTGGCCTTCCTCCTGCCACTGTAACCGGCGGTGGGAAACGGCTCTGGCTAGGTTACGTATTGGCCATACCCGTTTAACTCATGGTCACTTAATGGCGCGCCGCCCTGCTCCTTATTGTTCACATTGCATTGTCCCTCTTACGGTCGTGCATATACTTGTTGAATGTCTTGACTTCCAGGACGAGCGTGTGTCTAGTTTTTCGACCGTCCTCCGTGGTCGCTTGTCCCCCGATAGAATTCTTGGCGACTCGGATACTTTTGATATCGTTTGCCTTATGTGTTTTTGTTCTCGCATTGGCATCCTTGGTGATATTTAGCGCCCTCTGATTATCCCGCTCATTTAATGGTGCTACATAGCCTTCCTGGTTTGGGGCCTTCTGTTGATAATTACTTGCTTACTCTTCCTCCATAGTTTCCTCTCTTGTCATTCCTTTCGAGTGAGGCTTGGTACCACTCTCTATGCCCATTTTCGGCTATATGAGGGTGTGCCCCAAGGTAGTGTTCTGAGCACAATTCTTGTTGCTCTCAATGGTCTTCTCCACTCTCTATATAGACGATCTTGCCTATTGCTGTCGGGGTGATGATTCGCCTCTCCTTCAACGGCGGCTTCAACTGGCGATTGATGCAGTGTCTTGGGCCACCAATCATGGCTTAAGTTCTTTGTGTCTAAGACTTGTACTATGACTTTTACTCGGAAGCGTGTCATTCTTCGTCCCTCTCTCTTTATGGACATCCCCTTGTGTTGAAGGGTTCCGCTAAGCTTCTGGGGTTAATCTTTGACACTCGTTTGTCTTGGTAAGCCCATATCTCTTACCTCCTCGCTGAATGCTCTAAAGCCCTTTCCCTCCTTAAGGTTGTCCCATATTTCTTGCGGGGGGAGGTGGGGGGGGGGGCGGATAGGCATACGCTCCTCTCTACATTCCTCACTCGTCCTGTCTAAACTCTATGGTTGCCCTGCTTACTCGTTCGCTTCTCCTACTCTTCGTTGTCTTGGTACTTTGCACCATGCTGGGTTGTGCCTCAGCTCTGGTGCCTTCTTTCGACTCCCGCTCTCAGCTTGTATGTTGAGACTGGTTTCCTATCTCTCCAGGATCGCCGTGATCGCTACTGTCTTCGCTATCTGGCGCGGTCCTTGCAACATCCTTCCTCTCGCCTCTGTCGTGCTTTGACTTTTACCCCTCCTGTAGTTTCTGTTCCTCTTCACCACCTCCCTCTTTCTGTCCAGCTGTCTCGCTTACAGGTCTCTTTCCATTCGTCTTTTTCATATTTCTCCTCGTATTATTCCTTCCTTGGCCCCGTGGAGAGTCTTCCGAAGTTTTGCAAATCCTTGATCCGAATTACTAATGCTTTTACTCCTCCTACGGTTCTGAAATGCCTGTTCCTTGAGCACTTTTCTTCACACTCCCGCTCCGTTTCCATCTCACCGATGGGTCCAAGTCCACGGACGGTGTGGGCTACTCTGTTGTTTCTCCTGACCGCAATTATGTGTCGCCTCCCTTCGGAGACTAGCATCTTCACAGCGGAGCTTTATGCTGTTCTCCATGCTCTGTCTCCTGCTTTCTCGTTGTCAATCCTCCTTTGTGATCGTCGTTGACTCTCGTAGTGCCCTCATGGCTCTCGGGTCCTTTGATCCTGTCCATCCTGTTGTCGTCGAGATTCAACATTGGCCGTTTCTTATCTCTAATAAATTTAAATCCGTGGAGTTTTGCTGGGTTCCCAGTCATGTTAATATTTCTTTAAGTATATAAGTAAGTAATTATCAAAAGAAGGCAATAAACCGGGAAGGCTATGTAGCACCATCAAATGCGCAAAATAATCAGAGGGCGCTAAATATCACCAAGGATGCCAATACGAGAACAAAAACGCATAAGGCGAACGATATCAAAAGTATCCGAGTCACCAAGAATTCTATCGAGGGACAGGTGACCGCGAGGGGCGGTCGGAAAGCAAGACACACGCTCGTCCTGGAAGTCAGGACATTCAAGAAGGACATGCACGACCGTAAGAGGGACAATGCAACTAGGACAATAAGGGGCAGGGCGGCGCTCCATCAAGTGACCATGGGTTAAGCGAGTATGGCCAATACGCAACCTCGCCAGAGCTGTTTCCCACCGCCGGTTACGGTGGAAGGAGGACTGCCACGGGGAAACACAACATTTAAGAGTACGTAGCTTGTTACCAGTAACAGACAACCAAGAAGCCTGCCAACGGGTAAGGACTGAGGAATGGATAACCGGGTAAAAGTCGGAATACGGAATGCCCTTACGAGAGATGGGACAAGAGCGGACAGCTTCCTTGGCGGCAGCATCCGCACGCTCATTTAAAGACACACAAATATGGCTGGGAACCCAAGAAAACTCAACCGACTTAAATTTACTGTGAACGAGAAACAGCCAATGCTGAATCTCGACAACCACTGGATGAACTGGATTAAAGGACCCGAGAGCCATGAGGGCACTACGAGAGTCAACAACAACTACAAAGGAAGACTGACAACGAGAAAGTAGGAGACGAAGAGCATAGAGAATAGCATAAAGTTCCGCTGTAAAGATGCTAGTCTCCGGAGGCAAGCGACACATATAAGTGCCATCAGGAAAAACAACAGTGTAGCCAACACCGTCCGCTGACTTAGACCCATCGGTGAAGACAGAAACGGAGCGGGAGTGAGAAGAAAAGTGCTCGAGGAAAAGGCGTTTTAGAACCGTAGGAGGGGTAAAAGCTTTAGTGATACGGGTCAAGGATGTACAAAACCGCGGAAGAGGGACCCTCCACGGGGGCAAAGAAGGAACAACACGAGGAGAAACATCAGAAATACGAACGGAAAGAGAATCCTGCAGGCGAGATAACCGGACAGAAAGAGGGAGGTGGTGAAGAGGAACAGGAACCGCAGGAGGGGTAAAAGTTAAAGCACGACAGAGGCGAGAGGAAGGATGTTGCAAGGACCGCGCAAGATAGCGAAGACAGTAGCGATCACGGCGGTCCTGGAGAGACAGGAAGCCAGTGTCAACATACAAGCTAAGGACGGGAGTCGAACGAAAGGCACCAGAACTGAGGCGCAACCCAGTATGGTGCAAAGCATCAAAACGGCGAAGAGTAGAAGGAGAAGCAGACGAGTAAGCAGGGTAACCATAATCGAGCTTAGACAGGACGAGAGAGGAATGTAAAGCAAGGAGAGTGCGCCTATCTGCCCCCCAAGAAGTATGGGACAAGACCCGAAGGAGGGTAAGGGCCTCAGAGCACTCAACACGGAGGTAAGAAATATGGGGAGACCAAGACAAACGAGTGTCAAGGATTAACCCCAAAAGCTTCGCGGAATCTTTGTACCCAAGGGAATGACCATAAAGTGACAAAGAGGGACGAAGAACGACCCGTTTCCGCGTAAAAGTCATAGCACAAGTCTTAGAAGTAGAGAACTTGAAGCCATGATCGGTGGCCCAAGACGACACGGCATCAATTGCAAGTTGAAGCCGGCGCTGAAGGAGAGGCGAATCATCACCCTGACAGCAAAGGGTAAGATCATCGACATAGAGAGTGGAGAAGACACCTGAAGGAAGAGAGGAAAGAAGACCATTGAGGGCAACCAGAAAAAGAGTAGTGCTCAGAACACTACCCTGGGGCACACCTTCGTATTGCTGAAAAGAGGCAGAGAGAGCGGTACCCAGGCGCACCCGAAAGGAACGACGAGAGAGGAAGCTGCGGAGAAAGAGAGGGAGATGACCACGAAGGCCAAAAGAATGAAGTTGAGATAGGATATGATAACGCCAAGTGGTGTCGTAAGCCTTTTCCAGGTCAAAAAGGACGGCAACAACGGAGGTCTTCGCAGCAAAAGCAGTACGAATATAGACCTCCAAGTTCACCAGGACATCTGTCGTGCTGCGGCACTTGCGGAAACCAAATTGAGAAGGGGAGAGGAGGTGATGGTGTTCCAGGAACCACATCAGACGAACGTTAACCATACGTTCAAAGAGTTTGCAGA
Organism: Procambarus clarkii; assembly: GCF_040958095.1. NCBI lineage: Eukaryota > Metazoa > Arthropoda > Malacostraca > Decapoda > Cambaridae > Procambarus > Procambarus clarkii. The sequence continues at coordinate 16,459,613 of NC_091203.1, read as the reverse complement.
CACAACTTGTGAGAGCAATAGGGCGAAAGTCCTTAGGGGAAGTACCCAGAGACCCCGGTTTGCGAACAGGGAGGACAACGGCATCGAGCCAGTCCTCAGGGACTGACGACGACTCCCAGATCCGATTATACAGACTCAGTAAATACTGAGACGTGCTCGGAGGGAGATGGCGAAACATCTCATAATGAATACCATCGGAGCCCGCCGCCGTAGAACCGCAGAGGGCCAGGGCAGAACGAAGTTCAGAGAGAGAGAAGGGATCATTATAGGGAAGCTGAAGACGAGTGCAGAAATCTAAAGGACGAGACTCAAGGACAGGTTTACGAAGAAGGAAAGATTGGGGAAGATGAAGACCAGAGCTAACAGAAGAAAAGTGGGAACCCAGTTCGGAAGCGACCTGCAACGGGTCCGCCAAAAGAGTATCATGGAGGTGAAGGACCGGTGAAACATCGGGAACGAACTTACCCGCTATCTTGCGGATACGCTTCCAGATCTGGGCCAGAGGGGTTTCGGACATAATTGTTGAGACATAAGATGCCCAACATTCACGTTTAGCCGTACGGATGGCCCTACGGGCCACCGCACTCACTTTCCGAAAGAAAAGAAAAGAATCGGTCGTCTGCCTACGGCGGTGCCTCTTCCAGGCTGCACGCTTACAGCGGACAGCCCAAGCACAGTCCGCATTCCACCAGGGAACGCACTTCCGTGGACCCCGAGAGGAAGAGCGAGGAATAGAGCGGAGGGCAGCGTTGAAGACAGTGTCATGAAAAAGGAGGAGAGCGCGAGAGAGAGGCAGAAGGGAGAGGTCAGAGAGAGCAGCACTGAGGGTAAAGAGGGTCCAGTCTGCCTTAGCAAACTGCCACCTAGGGAAAGAGAGGGAAGGGCGAAAAGAGAAAAAGGAAACAAGGATGGGGAAATGATCACTTCCATGGAGGTCATCAAGAACCTGCCACGTGAAATCCAAGTAAAGAGAAGAAGAGCAGAGAGAAAGATCAAGACAAGAAAGGGTGTGAGTCCGAGAGTCCAAATGAGTGGGCTCACCAGAATTCAGAAGAGACAGGGAAGAAGATAGGAGAAACGGCTCAAGGAGGCGACCCCGGGTATTCGTCAGAACGTCACCCCAAAGAGAATGACGACAATTGAAGTCACCCAGCAGGAGCACAGGCTCCGGCAAGGAGTCTAGGAGGTGTTTCAAATCAGGAAGAGAGAGCGGGACACTCGGGGGGAGATAAACGGAACAAACTGTGTACCATTTCCCCACAAAGATACGAGCAGCAGAACAATGGAGAGGCGAAGGAAAAAGTAAAGGAACAAAGGGAACATCTGCACGAATCAAGAGAGCAGAAGAATTAGAAGCCCCAGCAATGGCTGGGGGGGGGGGAGAGAAAGGAATAGCCACGAAAACGACCAGGACGAGCACCAAGCATTGGCTCCTGGAGACAGACAGAAAGGGGCGAAAACCGCGAAATCAGAAGTTGGAGTTCGAGGAAATTGGCGTAATAACCTCGAGCGTTCCATTGAAGAATGGACAACGACGAGAAGAGAAAGGACAAAAACAGAGAACAAGGAAGAAACAAAGGCGAAAGAGCAACAGAGCACGTTAAAGAATATCAGGGTCGGGATCAGGGTCAGCAAAGTCAGGGTTAGGGGGCATGGGTAAACTGAGCAAAGATTGAGGGAAGGAAACGGGAGAACAGATCAGAGGTGGGCGGGCGGGGTCCGGAGGAGGAGGAAGAGGAGGAGACAACGGAGAGGAGCAGGCAAGGACAACAGTAGGAAGAGGGGGAGTAGAAAGAGGGGAGCGCACCCCAGCAAGAGCAGCAACCGAAAGGGAAGCAGGGGCCAAAGAAACCTCCATAGCAGGAACAGGGGGCGCAACCACTGAAACGGGAGGGGAAGGAGCAACAGAGCCAGAAGTAGGAGCTAAGGAAGAAAGCGAAGCCTTCTTACCCGCCGGGGAAGAGGAAGGAGAGGAGCCAGGCTTACGCTTCTGACTTAAAGAGACAGGTGTCCCAGCAACTACGTACCGGGCAACGGATTCCAGTGTCTCAACATGAGAAGCCGAACGAGAGCACACACGACGGCCGTTAGGAGAGCGATGGACATCCGCCTGCACCGACAGGCGGCGGGGAGAGCCGATAGATGGAGGAAGAGGATGGGAAGGAGGATCGGAGGGGGACGAGGAAGAAGACACAGGAGACATGACAGACCGGGTTGAAAGAAGGGGAACCCCAGACAGAGGACCAGGAGGGGGACCCCTCGGGAAAGAACTCAAAGGAACAGAGGAGGGGGCAGTGGGCGTATCAGGGTCCAAGGCCCGGAAATGGTTGAGAGTCTGAGGAAGGGGGGAAGGACGAGGAGAGGAAGAGCGCAACACGCGAGCATAAGAGATGTTAGTATAAGGCGGGAGCCGGCGAACCTGGCGCCTCGCCTCAGGAAAAGACAAACGCTCCCGGTGCTTCAGGTTAAGGACGGCCGCCTCATGCTTGTAATGGACACAGGCACGGGAGAACGTAGGATGGGCCTCACCGCAGTTGAGGCAACGAGCTTGGGGAGAAGTACACTCCGACTTAGAGTGACCTTCACTCCCACACAAAGGACAGAGAGAGACAGTCCCAGAGCAGCGGAGGGCACCATGCCCAAACCTCCAGCACTTATTACAAAGTCGAGGAGAAGGAATATACTCTTGGACAGAGCACCTAGCACCAGCAAGAATGACAGAGGATGGAAGGGTCCTACCATCAAAGGTGATCTTCACAACGCGAAGGGGTTGACGGCGACGACCACGAGGGGGACGAGTAAACGAGTCAACCTGGAGGACAGAATGGCCTTGGGCATCAAGGATATGCCGAATATCATCGTGGCAATCCTGCAGATTCCGAACACCGGTTGCAACATGGGGTGGGAGGAGAATAGTGCCAACACTGGAATTCATCTGAACGTTCTTGGAGACCCGAACAGGGATCTCGCCAAGGCAAGATAAGGCAGCCAAGCGGGAAGCCGCATCCTGAGAAGGAGCAGCAACGACACGTGTACCGAGACGAGTGGGGTTGAAAGTAACACACGCATCCACGGAATCTACAAGATGCCGATGGAGGGAGAAATCGTCAGGAGGCGCAGAATCAAGAGGGAGGAGATCAAAGTATTTGGCCCATGAAGCAGGACCAAACAAGGCCTGATACGCATCAGCACGGGAAGGAATCGAGCGAGTGCGGTTGGGGCGCGAACGGCGTTGAGAACCCCTAGAGAGAGAGGGGTCAAAAGGCGCAGTACGTCACAACGAAAGACTTAGCCACACCAGGGGACGAAGTGGTCACCACCGGGGGCTGGAGGCTCGACCCAACCTCAGAGGAGGGAGGGGAGCTGGGGGAAGAAGTCAGGACGGTCAAAGGAGGAGCAAGGTCGGGGCCCAACGCAGCGGGAGCTACAGAGCCTGGTCTTCCAATACAGGCCGACTCGGGGGCTTGGTCGCCCACCCCACGAGCCTGAGAGGGTACAACGGAAACATTCAACGACATAGAGACGAAAAGTGACAAATTCATCCACGAATGTGCCCCCATACCCACCATGGAGCCACAATTAGAGGCAGGACACCCAACAGGAAGCTATCGCCGATCATGCCGGGGCCCCCTAGGGGTGCGTCGTGAGTATACGCCCCACAAACGCCACCTTAAGAACCGTCAGTCCGTCGAGATCGGGTTCAGCGACGAAAGGGGGATTGACAATAAAAGGTTCCCCTCGCTCGAGACGTCGGGTACTACAGTTCTATGGGTGCAAGAGTATGCCTCCTCAAGCACCCGGGCGTCAAAATAGAAGAAGTCCAAAGAAATAATCCAAAACAAGCAAAAGGTCGGCAGGAAACGACAAGCAGATAGGAGAAGAGGGGGGAGAAAAATGAAACATAAGGAAAAGGAAAAGCGATCCGGCACAATTGGAGAAGACAGCAGCAGGAGTGCAAGGCCAGAAAAGGACAGAGGACTGCCCAACGGAGCATCACACTCCGGCAGCAGTCCACCAAGCCCCCTCACGACGCCAACGGGCCGGAAGGGGAGGGGGTGGTGCTACATAGCCTTCCCGGTTTGGTACCTTCTTTTTGATAATTACTTACTTGGGCACAGAGAATGGCTTCAGCTCATGTTTGGTGTTGCATAGCTTTCCCGGCTTGGTGCCATTAATAATTACTTCCACTCGTGTTTTGTTTGAGTGGTTTAAAAAGGGGCTTGTATCGTGCTGCTACTTTATTTCGTCAGAGAGAAGTCTTGTATGATTACAGATTTCGTACGTCTTATAAATTCAGTGTCTCCCACTGCTGGGAATCTGAACCGGAATCAATCTAGTGCGCTGCCAGGTGTAGGACTCCTAGCGGCAGGAAGTTTTAGACCTCCATAGAGGTAATTGAGTGGCAGGGACGCCACCCAACCGCTCATCATTGATTCCAGGACGTTTTTATTTTACTTTCCTAATCGTGAACAGACACACTCGATATTTAACAAGCTATTGTATACAACTTTGGCGGAAAATTCAGCACAAGTGCCGCTCTGAATTATGAAAGAGGCTAGATACGATTGTTAGCCGGAGCACTAGGCCTATGACATTATTCAGTACCTAAGAGTATTTTGGGTATTGTTAAGTTAATTTGATTATTGTACCAGACAAAATGACGTATTGGTAACAATGTGATCGATAGCTTAGTTTGTAAGTTTTTTTTTTTTTTTTTTTTTAATTTTTACATGCAAAGCATGCAATTTAAATACAATAAAAACAATACAGAATACATAACAAAGGAAAACAATAGACCACCGGCCAGAAGGGCCGACAGCATAGCACAACAAAACACATACACGAGAAAAACATAGAAAAATACAGCATACATCAAAGCACAAAACATAATTCAATGGCAAACTAGCAATCACAGTAACATCACAAAACAAAACCTCCAGAAAAACAAAATATACATCAGGAGGCATAGCAGGAAACAGAACAGGACAAACAATACATTTCAAACAAAACAAAGAACAAACACGTACAACTGGTAAAGCAATATAAAAACACCAGTTCAAACGCACAGCACAAACAATACAGGAATAAAAAACACACACCAGGGTCGCCTGGTGTTAGGGTCGCCTGACAGCTGGGTGGACAGCGCTTCGGATTCGTAGTCCCGAGGTTCCGGGTTCGATCCCCGGTGGAGGCGGAGACAAATGGGCAAAAAGTTTCTTTCACCCTAATGCCCCTGTTACCTAGCAGTAAATAGGTACCTGGGAGTTAGACAGCTGCTACGGGCTGCTTCCTGGGGGTGGAGGCCTGGTCGAGGACCGGGCCGCGGGGACACTAAAGCCCCGAAATCATCTCAAGATAACCAAGATAACCAAGCCATCCGCCCCGTAAACAAAGGGCGAGGCCAAAATAAACAATAATAATAAACAAGCATAACACGCACACCTGAAAACAAAACAGGCACAAACACAACAACTGACATGCACTGGCCTGAAGGACCGAGAATAAAACAACAAAGTACAGCAAGAAACATAACAAGACACTTCAGCACAAAACAAATCAATACAAATTTATACAAAGACACTAAACACCGGCCTGAAGGGCCTACAACAAAAACAGAAACATAATGAAACAAGAAAAAGAAACAATACCAGAAATAGAAGAAATACAACAAAACAACGGTCATGAGAACAAACATAACACCGGCATGAAGGGCGCACAATAGGTACAACACATTTCAAACAAACCACAGGTCCAAGCACACACCAAACACACAGCAAGCACACAGACTACTAAAATTTCTCATACTTATCCGGCCACTCCGCCGCCGGGAATCGAATACAATACGCCTCCCAAAGTAACATGACGTCCTCCGTAACAGGATCATTACGAACCATACGAGGATCAGGCATTAACGCCAGCACACCCACAATAAAACACCGAGCCAGCCGAACCCAGATGGAAGAAGGGCACCACGGAACAGGACGCACGCGGTCCACAATGTCAAGCCGCAAAGGATGCTCATCATCATGCGCCACTCCGGAGGCCAAGATGATAGGGAGAGGCTCCTTCTCACGAGGCCGGGCAATGAGCAGCGCACTGGGAGCCTCCTGGGCTGCCTCACAGGGTCCCGCGTCAACCACCGAACGTTGTACCTGCTGGGACCCCCCACGCTTGGCATCCTTCTTCAGCACCAGCTTGATGCCTCGGCTCGCACCAGAACCCACACCACCCACGTCCGTAGGAGCAACCACCTCCCACTGCGTAGAACCTTCTGCAGGAGAAAGAATAGGAGGTAAATCAGACGCACAACCATCGTCAACAGTAGACACATGGACATCAGCCACCACCAGCGACGTAGAGCGCGAAGCACCTGGAATCGCCACATCATATCCCGAAGCTCCACCTGCGTCGTAGTCCTCCACATCAGCCCAAGCAGTAGAAGAACGCCTGGAACGCTTGGGTACTGGCCGCACATCCTCACAACCGGAGACGGACCCAGAACCACGGGCCTCACGAACCGGGCGAACCAACGCCCGTCGCAGGACAGCAGCAGCCTCAACCACATGGGGAACCGGGCCACACACAACAGGACGCTCCGCAGCCCCCCCAACACCCAGCACAGCCGTAACACCCGGCGAGGGTGCAGGACCAGGCGCAGCAGCAGGAGTCGAGGAAGATGCAGACGACCCGCAGAGACCATTCAGAAGACCCTCGGGAGCAACTGGCACAGCGAAGTGACCAGCGACAGGAGCCACCGGAACACCCGGCGGAGGGACTACAACCACTGGGGGCATGTCGGGTGACGCAGGGGGGGGCCGCATCAGCAGCGAATGGGACCTGCCCCTCTTCATCTCCGGAATCCACGCCCTGACGGAGCGGCGGGAAATCCTCTTCCCGAAACAAGTTAACAGGTGCAGCAGGGGCCTCAGAGCACCCGGCAGCCTGATGCCCTAACTGGCCACACCGGAAACAAGTACGGGGCTGCCGGGCATAATACACCCGAACGTAGTAACCCAGCAGCCGGACAGAAGATGGGATTTCCGAACGCAGGCGCATACCTAAGGTACGGACGTTCGTCTGCTTCCCAGCATACTTCCCCGAGGAAAGCGTGTTCACCCACACACTGATGACAGCACCATACCTACCGAAGAAGCACCGGAGAAGGTCTTCAGGGAACTCCAGGGGCGCACCGTGCACACTGACATATGTCAGAGCACCACTTCGGTCTGAGACCGTAACGGAGCCGGCGCCATCCGGCAACTGCAACAAACGCCCTTCGTTCCGCCGGAGGAAGTCCCGATACTCCTCCACCCGCACGAACTTGACAATCACCCGGTGGGCCGTAACAAGCTGAACTCCATATACAGCATCCACCGGGACACGAAGCATGTCGCACATCACCAACTCAATGGCCGGATAACCAGCCTGGCACGAGAATTCTAGTCCCACGGAATTCACCCGCAAAACAGGAGGAATTGCAAGGCCCCCCATGTCAAAACGGCCACGTCAGCACGCAGCCAGGCAGGCAACAACACTGGGAGGGCAGTGACGCCCCATCACCTGGCGATGTTACGGCCCTCTCGGGACGCAACGGGGTTCTTACTCTGATGTTGTTAGAGGAAGTTGTATCCGACCCCAAGCCAGTAGTGGCTCTTAAGGGATGTGATCCGTGACGCAAGAAACGTAAAGGGGGAAGGGAAAGAAAGTTAAGAACTTAAGATTATAATTACCATCACCTATAAATAATATATAAAAGAGTGTATAGGGGGAGGGGTATTAACACGGTACAGGGGAAAATGCACAAACGTCTTCTGCTGAAGACTCTTGATGCCGACTCTCGGTGCTGAGTCCTCGGTGCTTTCGTGGTCCCTCGACGAATCCTTCGACCAAGCTGAGTCTACCCCAAACACAGGCCAGCCAAAACACAGGTCCACTGGGGGCACCGCCATGGAGGCCGTCTACCACACGTCCAGCAGGTCTGCTGGCAGGTTCCGGATCAGCAAGGCTGGTCAGGCCACTCCACGAACGATATAAAGGGTAACGCCCTAGACAGGAGCCTCGCGTGATGCCACAAATCACTCTCCTGTCCTCAATACCCCAGTGGATAAACGTCTCCAGCAGTCGGTCCCGGGTAATCCTTCTACTGCCACTCCACTGGCAGGGTAACACCACAGTGTTCTTCCGGGGGACGACTTCACAGCTGCTGCAGCAAAGCACAAGGTATGGAGACGGCTGCCTTGGGTAGACTGACTCAACTTCCATCACAGCAGTCCCAGGTCGACTCTGTAAGCAGACACGTCATCAATAACTGGGACACACTAAGGCACCTCACTTACAGGCTCAGACACAAACGCCCACCTATCCACTCCATAGATGGCGCTGGTGTCTGAGCACCACCTCACCAGAGGTCAGCAGCGGCGGTGTTGTGAGCTGCACAGGACTGGAAACTGGCCCTTGTGGCCAGTATTCGCCGTCCTCACCAGGTGTCGTCGTCCGTTTGGCGGGGGTTTCGGGAGCTGACCCACAGATGGCGCGGTCGTCACTGCTCCGTGCTCGGACGTCGGATCCGGGTTCGTAACAGGCGACCAAACAGCAAACAACTCCAACAGCCACGGAGGTCGGTAAACGTCCTCACTCCACGGCCGCTAGCAGTCGACTCCCAGTTTGTAAGCAGTTGCTTCCTGGTTTGGTGCCTTTTGATAATTACTTGTTAGCAATCGACTACAGATACATTAAATATATCGGTACTAACCGTGTTTGTAAAATTACCTAGATTAGCATGGGAGAAAATAAGTTGCATCGGCATATTGAATAGGCTTCAAATGTTAACTGGCATTTAGGTCTTTGATGTTATGAATGGACCAAGTACGTTAGCGTTCCACAGGTTAATGTCAATTAGCAAAGTGGGAGAAGTAGCATCGTTCGAACATAGTGCTGCCTGTCTGAGGTTAGATTGCAAGTACAGAAGGGTGTGACCCTACTCCATAGTGTTGGAGTTTGACAAAAAGTGTGCTTGTCAGGAGCTTTGCATAGGTCAACTAAGTTGACTATGTTAGCGAATTTACTTACTGTAACGCTCGATAGTCGCACCCCTCCCATCTAATGTAATTCTTGCTGGTGCCAGAAGCTCTAGTCGGGAATACAGTCCCTTTCTTCACCTGTACAATTGGTACTGGAAATTATGGCATTGAGCCAAGAAATCTGGTATTCTGTTTCCTCTTATTTGGTTCCTCAGACCATTCTAAGAAAGAATGTTGGTGTATTCACTACATCAACTGTGGTGATGCCCAATTTGTTGTTTTTGTCTCCATTAAAAGTGAAGATGCCATCCTTCATCTTTGACATTACCATGCCATAGACCCCCAACGCATCAACAAGCTTCTCTTATTTCCCCCATATCCCCCTACAGTCCGTGTGCCCCCCTTTGTCTTTCCTTACTCATTGATTTCATTTCGCCAGTCTACTCTAGACTTTTCTGTCCTGCCTGCAATAGCGTGCAGCATTACCATTAGATTGAAGAAGATTTGAAGAAGGGGTACTGATGGAGGCTCCGTTTTTAAGGTTTGGAAAATGAGAACAATGGAAGAGAAGGAAGTTAGGGAATATTAGTGTGAAGCAATACACGAGCATTAGTAATGGTAGAGGAGTCCAGCTGCCAGTTCTGGCGCCGATCCATGAAAGGAGGGAAGATTAAACTGGATAATCTGTTCAAACTTACAATGGACGTAAATATGAGGGAAGGCAGGTTGAGCCTTCCCGCAGTGTATTCTGCGAGATCAGGAAGAGCTGCCAGTACAATAATGTCCAGGATCACCATACAAGGGGCAAAGGAACATCTTGCTTCTGCGCTTAAAAGAACCATGGCAGTTTTCCAAAATTTTGGAAAAGAGGGAAGTACATTCCCTCTCCATGCAAAGGCATGGAGAGTGAATGTACTCCTGAACTGAGCCCAAGGTCCAATAAGGACACCAATCCTACAATGTTCACTTGACCCGATATCTGTTTAGGTGGTGCTAATTAGAGGCGATTGGTTCAGGTGGGATGCTCTGAACCTCCAATTTCCCCCACTCTTAGTGGTCAACCCCAGGGTAGGCTTAACCCCAAGATGAAAGCATACTGAGGAATGCAGAAATCTCCATACATGACCAACATATAGGAACATGTTTAGCATGTGCCCCGTCACAGCAGGCAGTTGAGGGGAGTGGGAAATACCCCCTCCTACCTGAGGACAGTGCACCAGTGTCCGTTCACTGTGCCAAGGCACCGTCCACCGAGAGGGAGCCAAAGACTAAACATGGTCTGGGACCACCATTGCCTTAGATATGGAACCCGATATTCCGTCTGTACAACTCTGGAGACTACTCGCTCTCTCAGATCCTAAAATAGATATGTATTTAGAAGCACGTAACTAGAAATTGGACTTCACATCAATGCACCCCTTCCCGCCATTGAACCCAACAAGGTTAGGCACAAGCACTCGAATATCTTCGGGGCTAACGGATAGTATACGTGGGCCATTATATAAGGGCCTTAAAAGTAGCCCAAGGACCGATTGGAATAACAGCCCTACAATACTAGGTTGATGCTATGTCTGAACTAGACGGCTGATTCAGGAGGGCCACGCAACCTCCCATTTTACCCCACCCAGGTGATGCAACGACTGAGTAGGCTTAACCAAATAAAGGAACTGAAGTGAATGCATGGGTCTATGCACAGCAAACACACGGGAGGCACTTCGCTTGTGTACCGCCACAGCAAGCATATAAGAGGACAGTAGGAGCCACTCACTTACCCGGGCAGAACACAACCCCCTGCCCCCTCCCTCAACATCAAGGTGTAATCGAGGCGGGAAGTAAATGTGAAGTCTTTGTATTTACGTCTTCAGTAAGGAGATTGTATTGTTTAATCTGTAGCTGTGAGAGATTATTTTCTGTCCAAAGTTGTAGGCCAGACGTTTGGGCCTAGTGTCACCTAATTTGACACTCAGGTGGCAGTCCGGGATGAACATAGGCTGGTCAGGGACGCCAGAATTCAATCGGTACCAGTGTGCTGGGGTCACATTCAGATGCCACACGATTTCTTGCACTGTCCGTCCCAATACCTATGTAAATATTGAAAAAAGGATTAAAGCATCTTATAAAAATACACCAATATTCATTTGTCTCTGGAGGATTAACTGAAACACCCTGCCTTTTAAACTACGACCATAATCCCATGTAACATTCTGAACTTCTCCCTCCCATAAGTAGGGGGGGTGGGGGAGACTCAATTCAAGTGTTTATTAGATTCTGTGTGCATATCATTTACAGCAATTGAATGAGGACACTATAATTATTATTAATAAAATATATTTTAGGAGAGAAACGGGGATGGAGAGGGTGAAGGAATAGGTAGAGGGAGTAGGACCAAGTTGAGTGGGTGAAGTGAGGGCCAGGCAAAGGTGGTGGGAAATGGTGAGGAAGGGAGAAAGAGGAGTACAGGCGAGGAGGGACCTGTTACGTACTCCTAGCAGAATACGTATATAAATTTAAAAATAAAATTTTTTGTTCTATTATATCATTGCCTGTATATGTACACATATTGTGTTTTTGTAAATTATCGTGTGGTGTGGCAGCGTCAGTGGAGACAGGAGCGCGGTTGCTTTGCACACGTCTAATACCTGTTAAATTCGGGAAAGCTGGACCTGTTCAGTTTGGAAGTTCCAGATGTCACTTTTATTTAGTTTAGGTAATTGTTTATTTTCTGCAATTAAACAGGTGGCATTGTACTTATATATTTTGTAAGTAACTATTATCTGTAATTTGCATTCTTGTGTGTTTTGAGAACAAGTGGTTGTTCAATTAGTTTTAAATATTAAAAAGTCCTTAGTTTCCATCCCTCATCCTGGGATGAGGCAGACGGGAGGTGAGAATTTGGGTAGCGACAGAGCGAGAGTTCAGTAGCTTCGGGGAACCAGGAAGAGTAACATGTGGGAGATAAGTCTGTTACTTCTTGTTGTGCCATATTTTATTATACTATATTAGGAGAAGGACAATACCTTTTGTTTGTTGTATAAGTTAACTTGACCATCTGTGTTTTTATATTATACTGTCTTGAATATATATCTATATAATATTTTGTATCTATTCTTCAGTCCTAAAGGAAGATTTTTATTTATGTGCTCATTACTTATCAAGGGGTTATACTGGTGACCCGCTTTAGAGAGCAGCAGTGGTATCCCTAGACGTAATAAAAGCTTGGCTGCTGTAGGGTCACGAGCCGTAACGAACGATAGGTAACAAAGAGTTATGGGGGCCTGTCCGGGAGATATTGTTCCCACTTAACCTTAATTATGCTAATCTAACCTTGCCTTCCTAGGTACCAGTGTGTTAAGTGTCTGTGTGTTTCTTAAGAATATTCCATGTGCCAAGCAAGCCTTCCTGCGTGTCAAGTAACAACGTTTCACGATTTTGAGGTAAGTCATCCTATATATTTTGTTTGTGCAGTGAGGCCAAGCGAATTTTCAGTGTGGTGACAATTTTACAGTGAAGTGTAGTGCAGTGCCATTGTTTTTAATTATTGTTGTGAATCAAGTGCCAAGTGTTAGTAACGATGGAGGAGAAAGCTGCAGCGTTGGTGGCTCACCCAGACTTTGAAGGGATTCAGAGCCTTAAAAAGACTGAGTTAATTCAAATGGCAAATCAGTTGGATTTGACCGCCAACAATAGAATGGTTAAAGCCCAAATATTGAAAGTCATTGTGACACATTTTGTTGAGAATGGAGAGTTAGAGGAAGAAATTCTAGAGGAGTTAAGAGAGGAGTCGAGTGATCAGATGACATTAAAGCGTCTTGAGTTAGAAGCGCAAATAGCCAATGCTAAGCTTGAAGCTCAAAAAGAACAGAGAATATTAGAACTTGAAGCTCAAAAAGAACAGAAAATATTAGAGGCTGAAGCTCGTCAAAGAGAGATTGAAGCTCAACAGCAACAGCAAATATTAGAGGCTGAAGCTCAGCAGAGGGAGCTTGAGACTAGACGTTTAGAAATTGAGGCACAGTTGCAAATTGAAGCCACAAAGAAGCAACAAGCCGAGGAACAAACTAGGCAATTAGAGATTCAACAACAAATGGCTGACACTAACTTAAGGCTTGAAACACAGCGTATGGCAGCTGGGCATGGAAATACTAGTAATGTTTCAATAAATAGTGATAATAATCCCATAAGGATGAATAAGTATATAGAGTTACCCAAGTTCAATGAGGAGGATCCTGAGGTTTTCTTTGCACATTTTTATAAAATTGCCATCAGTATGAACTGGCCAAGGGATCAGTGGGTAGCCATTATGCAGTCTCAATTTAAGGGGCGTAGTCAGGAGGTTTTTACATCCCTACCTGACGCTCATAGCTTTGATTACGAATTTGTAAAGAAAAGCATCTTAAATGCATACCAAATAAATCCAGAGGCACACAGGCAAAAGTCTAGGAACCTAAGGAGGATAAGTGATCAGACAATAGCAGATTTTACTCGTCAGAAGACGAATTTTTGCAACAGATGATTAAAGTCACTTTCAGTCACTGACTTTGATGCTCTAAAGAATCTTCTTATAATGGAAGAAGTATTGTCATGTCTCCCAGACCAGTTGTCTACTTTTATGGCAGAACAAAAGAATGTAACAGACATTTATGAGCTGTCAAAGCTCGCGGATGAGCATGAGTTGTTGACTAAGGCCCAGTTTACGGCCACTTCACCTAAGTCTAGTCGTAGAGTAAATTATAATGCTCACCGAACTCCTTATCAGAATCCATCCCGTCCTAATGCTCCAGTTACTCCCATGAGCTCTTCTCTTACAAAACCTAACCCTGCTACTTCATTGTCAGGAATGTCAAATAATAATAAGGTTATTTCTAAACCTACAGTTGGTTCCACAGGTGTGTCCACTGTAAGGTCCTGTTCCCATTGTAAGAGAAAAGGCCATGGAATTAATTCCTGTTTTATATTGCACCCTGAGTTACGACCAACTGGTCTCATTTATTGCAGAGGTGTGCAAAATAAACTTACTAATAAACATGTAACTGTAAACCCCAATTGGGTGAAACAGTATTCACCATATATGTCTTCAGGTGAAGTTTTGTGTATTAATGGGAAGTGGAAGCCAGTGGTTATTCTTCGTGATACAGGTGCTTCCCAAACCATAATTTCATCCAGTATTCTTTCTGATGTTGAAAAGAGAGATACTGGAAAGTTTGTTGTTCTTCAGAGTGTTGCAGGATGTAAAACTGTACCTCTAATAGACATTAATTTCAGATCCCCCATTACACCAAGTTTATGCACTGTGGGTGTTAGTACACAGTTGCCCATCCCAGGTGTGGATGTTATATTGGGTAATGATGTGGCCATAAATCATGTTGTGGGTGAGATTGATCCCCGTTTGTGTAAACAGCCAGTTGCAGACCATGTTTATTCTGCCTGTGCTGAAGTTAGTTCTATGAATGAACCTGTTGTAGAAGATGGTTTTGTCCATTCTACCTGTGCTGATGTCAGTACTAATATAAATCCAGTTGTCAGTTCTGATGTTGTTACTCAAGCATTTGTTCCAGTAACCAGTACCCCTTCAGTGGAGAAGTGGGATGTGGTTGTTCCAGATTCCTGTGTGGCCGATTTAGTTGTTGAGAGTAAGCCTGATACTATGACTCTGCTTTATTCCAATAAATTGGGAAAGGATGTCCATGTACCATTGTCTTGCCCGCTCACTACTAACGTTGTGCCAGGAGTTGAGAGAAACTTAAAAGCCACGACTCTGTATTCCAGCCAAGTGAATGGTTTAGGACAAGATGTCGGGTTGGCAGAAGTATTCCCGCTCACTCCAAGTTTAGAATCAGTTGTCGAGAGTAAGTCTGTTGTAGAGGCCCCGCCTCACCCTAGTCAAGGTGATATAATAGGGGAGGAGGTCAAACTACCTGTTACTTGCCCGCTCGTTTCAGATTCCCTTAATTTATGTGCACTGAGTAGAACTGACCCTAAGATTTCAGTGAGAAGCAAGGAGACAGTCTGTACTGTAGATCCAGTTTTGGAGAGTTTGAGAAAGCAGCCAGAGGATCAGCTTCTGTTGAGTAGATGGAGACCCATTGAGCCTCCCTCTTCAGTTGTCTGTGAGGATGTGACCCAGCTTGGTAGTGATATTATTGATTGTGAGCAGACAGTACTCCAAGCAGCTCCAGAAGTCATGGGAGGAAATTTTGGTAAAATCATTGAGAGTGGTAAAGTAGCATTTGGATCTAAGTTGCGGAGTTGTGATTCTTATTCCATGTGGAGTAAGTATTTCTCATTGGGTACATTGAGTCAGAGTGTGTGTAGGATGTTGAAATCTACTTTTATTCTGCAGGAGCCATTTTCTTGTGAAGTAATGGACTGTGGGACATCTTTGTCAAGCCTTGTGGTTGAGCAGAGAGAGTTTACTCAAGTAGGTTGTGCATCCAGTTCTGAGGAAGTGGTGAGTTATGCTAGAGCAGTGTCTCTATATTCAGATCCAATTAATTTTAATGCACGAGTGATAAAAGTGTATGTTCCACTTAAGTGTGGTGTTGACTTTCAGAGTCATATTGGAGTTGATTTTCAGAGTCATATTGTGGGTGAAGGATTAAATCATACTGGGGAGCAGATGTTTGAGGCTCCAGGTGTGTATTTCAAGTTGGGGGATAAGGTTATCCTACCTAGTGTTAATCATTGTGAAGGGTTTCAGATTGTCCTTGGGTGTTTCCCAGGTAATCTGCTGTTCATCTTCAAGATGTTAAGACCCTTAAACCTCTTGGTTGTTTGGTTGTCATCAGACGGAAATAATTTGGGAAGTGATGGTGAGGGTTGTAAAGTTTTCGGCATGTTTTATTTAGTCTTTTGGAAGACTAGACGGTTGATGATAGTGTGTGTTGTGTTCAAGTTCACCATCAGGAGGTGTGAACTTGTCTTGAGAGTTATGATTGAGATATGGTGCCTAGGCATATGCCTGTTTTCTTTCACTGATCGTTATGACAGTTATGAGGCAATTGATTTCTGTGTTCCTTATGGATCATCTGAGTCAGTTCGATCAGGTAGTCTTTGCACTTATCTTGGGTTGTATTTCTCTCTCTCTCTCTCTCTCTCTCTCTCTTGGTTGGAAGGTCAAAGGTTTGCTAAGTCGGTGTCTTGTGTTTCGGAAGGTTCTATGAATGGGAAAGTCTTATGCATAATTGTGAGGTTTAATGCTAATTTCTCTAATTTTAGTATCCATTGGGCGAGAGTATGTGTTCCACAGAGGATCAAGAGTGATGAAGAGCAGATGTCTGTGTCAGAGCATACCCAGGAGAAGTCCCAAATCTACTCAACATCCAGTCAGCTTCAATTAAGCAGTTCAGCTCCAGAAAAAGGGAGTAATGGAAAATGGAGTCTGTCTTGGAAAACTTCACCATGTGGAAAAGGGATCACATGGAAATACGGAACTGATCTTAGAGAAATAGTAGAAACAAATGAAAAGCTAAATTGCCATGATAACTGTGTGAAAGCAGCTACCTTTATTGACAATTCTATTCATGCTAATAATGATAATGTTGTAGATAGGAGTGTGAAATATGATCTGAAACAAAGTGAAATAAATGAGATAGTACCTTGGAGAGATAAGTTTGCATACTCCAGTGACACATATGTAGAACATAGTCATAAGACTGAAATTTCTGAGTTTCCTGTAAGACTATATTTGGAGTGTTTTCATTTTTGTCCAGAAATGTGTTCGAATTACTTTTACATGTTTGGTGTAATTAATACCAATAATCTCAAGTGTCATACCTTTTACTTTGAAAAAATGCCATTGATCTTCAATCTATTGCATTTTTTTTCTTGGAGGTGGAAGTGTTACGTACTCCTAGCAGAATACGTATATAAATTTAAAAATAACATTTTTTGTTCTATTATGTCATTGCCTGCATATGTACACATATTGGGTTTTTGTAAATTATCGTGTGGTGTGGCAGCATCAGTGGAGACAGGAGCGCGGTTGCTTTGCACACGTCTAATACCTGTTAAATTCGGGAAAGCTGGACCTGTTCAGTTTGGAAGTTCCAGATGTCACTTTTATTTAGTTTAGGTAATTGTTTATTTTCTGCAATTAAACAGGTGGCATTGTACTTATATATTTTGTAAGTAACTATTATCTGTAATTTGCATTCTTGTGTGTTTTGAGAACAAGTGGTTGTTCAATTAGTTTTAAATATTAAAAAGTCCTTAGTTTCCATCCCTCATCCTGGGATGAGGCAGACGGGAGGTGAGAATTTGGGTAGCGACAGAGCGAGAGTTCAGTAGCTTCGGGGAACCAGGAAGAGTAACATGTGGGAGATAAGTCTGTTACTTCTTGTTGTGCCATATTTTATTATACTATATTAGGAGAAGGACAATACCTTTTGTTTGTTGTATAAGTTAACTTGACCATCTGTGTTTTTATATTATACTGTCTTGAATATATATCTATATAATATTTTGTATCTATTCTTCAGTCCTAAAGGAAGATTTTTATTTATGTGCTCATTACTTATCAAGGGGTTATACTGGTGACCCGCTTTAGAGAGCAGCAGTGGTATCCCTAGACGTAATAAAAGCTTGGCTGCTGTAGGGTCACGAGCCGTAACGAACGATAGGTAACAGGACCAAGGAGATGGGGATGAATCGGAAGAAGTAAGTGATTATAATAAGAAGGCGCAAAGCCAGGGAGACTATGTAAGACCATGAATGGTACAGGATATTCAAAAGTCGCTAAATAACACTAAGGATGCCAATACTAGAACAAAAGTTCATAAGGCGATCGATATCAAAGATATGTAATTCTCCAAGGATTCTATATCGAGGGAAAAATGACCCCAAGAGACAGTCGGGAAGCAAGACACTTGCACATCCTTAAAGTCTGGACATTTAACAAGGATATGGACGACCGTAAGACGGACATTGCCGTTCGAACAATAAGGAGCAGGGCGGCACTCCAGTAAGTGCACGTGAGTTAAACGGGAATGGCCAATAGGTAACCACGCCTGAGCTGTCTCCCACCGCCGGTTATGGTGTTAGGAGGAAGGCCACGTAGACACGGTACCCTTAAGAGCACGCAGTTTGTTACCAGTAACAGACGACCAACGACCCAACGAATGGGCATTGATTGAGGAATGAAAGACTGGGAAGAAGCCGGAATAAAGAACGCCTTTGCTGAAAATAGGACAAGCGTGGGTAGCCTCCTTAGCGGCAGCATCTGCACGCTTATTTAAGGAAACATCTATATGGCTGGGAGCCCTGCAAAACTCGACTGTCTTAAATCTGCTGGAGATAAGAAACAACCAATATTGAATTTCGACTTCCACAAGATCGATAGGATTAAATTACTCCAGAGCCATGAGGGAACTGCGATAGTCACCTACGACGACCATGATCATACAAAATTGCATAAAGTTATGCCGTGAAGATACTAGTCTCCCGTAGTCTCATATAGGTCTGTTCAGGAAATACAACAGAATAGCCTACATCGTCGGTAAACTTAGTGGGAGTGTGAAGAAAATGTTCAAGGATCAGGTGTTTCAGAACAGTAGGAAGCGTAGAATCATTTGCCATATGGGTCAAGGTTTAGCAAAACTCTCAAAATGGGACCCTCCATGGGGGGCAAGGAAGGAACGACACGAGGAGAAATATTGGCAATAGGAACAGAGAAAGAATCTTGCATGCAAAACGCAAAAATATATGTTTTCAAGTCGTATGGAAAAAAGAAACAAGAACAAAATAACGTTTTAAATAACTAATGTGAGACAAAAAAGGAGCTAACCATGACTGACTCAGGGCTTGATCTCCGGACTGTGAGGTCGCAGAGAACGCTCCCACAGCTGGGCTTCTGCGGCTCTTAGTTATACTTTCCTACTCACTGATCTTATATTGTATACTCACTAAGGGTCTAATTAACAGCAGAAAAACACATGTGTGTTGTTTGTTTTGTGTGTGAGTGTGTATTTACTATTTGTGCCTGCAGAAATACTGCAGTTAGGTTCGGTTGGGCAAGCGAGACAACCGGCAAGAAAAGGAAGTTAGTGAAAGTGAACAGCTCTACAGGAGGGTTATCCATTAAAGCACGACGTAAGCGAGAGGGAGGGTGTTGTAGGGACCGCTCAATGTAGCGGAGACAATAGCGAACACGACGATCCTGTTGAGACAGGACGAAAGACTCAGGGTATACAGTCTCCGTGGTGTAGTGGTAAGACACTCGCCTGGAGTTCCGCGAGCGCTTTGTCATGGGTTCGTATCCTGGCCGGGGAGGATTTACTGGGCGCAAATCCTTAACTGTAGCGTCTGTTTAACGCAACAATAAAATGCGTACTTGGTTGTAACAACGATTCTTCGCGGTGGGGGTCGTGTTCCAGGGACCTGCCCGAAACGCTACGCGTACTAGTGGCTGTACAAGAATGTCACAACTCTTGTATATATCTCAAAAAAAAAGAAGAAAAAAAAGGTACCAGAGCTGAGGCGTAACCCAGTATGGTGCAGAGCATCAAGACAACGATGAGTGGAAGGAGAGGCAGACGAGTAAGTGGAACAGACATAATCGAGTTTCGACAGCACGAGAGAGGAATATAAAGAGAGGAGTGTGCGTCCATCAGCGTCCCAGGATGTATGAAACAATACCTTAAGTAAATTTATGGCCTTAATGCATTGAACTCGGAGGTAAGAAATATAGGACGACTAAGACAAACGAGTGTTGAAGATTAATCCCAAAAATCCCAGGAAAAAAGAGTACTGCTAAGAACACTACCATGGGGTACACCTTAGTATTGCCGAAAAAAGGCAGAGTGGTAATAAGCCTCACTCTAAAGGAACGACTAGAGAGGAAGCTTTGTAGGAAGAGAGGGAGATTACCACGAAGGTTAACAGGACGGAGTTGGAACAGAATATGGTATCTCCAGGTGGTGTCTTATGCCTTTTCCAGGTCAAAAAGGACAACAACAACAGAGGTCTTAGCAGCAAAGACAGTAGGAATATAAACCTTTAAGTTCACGAGAACATCAGTCGTGCTTCAACAAGAGAACCTTGTTTCCAAATAGGAATAACTACCTCAAGCCAGTCTGTGGGGACTGACGACGACTCATATATACGGTTATAAATATTGTGTAAATAGTAAAATGTGCATAGAGAAAGATGGCGAAGCATCCCATAAGTAATGTCATCTGAGCCCGCTGCCGTAGAACCGCTGAGGGCCAGGGCAGACTGGAGTCATGTGTGACTCCGAGAGAGTGAAAAAAAGTCATTACAGGAGAGCTGGAGATGTGTGCGAAAATCTAAGGAACAAGATTCAATAAGGGGCTTACGAGCAAGAAAAGAGGGAGGAAAATGAGAACCGCAGCTAACAGTCGAAAAGTATGAACCCAGTTCGAATGCAACCGACACCGGATCCGCCACAACAGGACCACGGAAGAGAAGGACTGGCGAGATATCTGGAACAAACGTACCCCCTGCAAACGAATTTTCTTCCAGATCTGAGGGAGAGGAGTGTCAACTGTAATAGTGTAGACAAGTAGGCATACGGCTGTATATATAGGCTTTGAGGCCTACAATGCTCTTTCTCAAAATGACCTAGTGTGGTAAATATATGAATTTAAGCCCACGGTGTTATTTCTCAATATGTGAGTGTAGGCCTAGGGACGGACTGCAGCAGCATGCAGATTTTATAGAAATAATATTTGCACAAAGACTGTCAATGTCAGGTTAAACAACTGGATGACCTCCACACAAGCAGAACTAGCAGCATTACAACTAGCTACCAGTACATTAAAAAAACATTAGAGGAGGAATAATATTTTGTGATTCAAAGTCTGCTCTTCAAGCAATCGAAAATTTCTCCTGGAAGATCGACAGCAAGAACCTCATACTACCAATTATAAATGACCTAATTACTGCACAGAGTAAAGGGTCTCGAATCTCTTTTATATGGATATCTTCACACATAAATATAACCCATCATAATGAGACAGACATTGCAGCTAAATCAGCGTGCAACAAAGATAAAGTTGAATTAGATCTAGGTATCCCCGTCTCTACTGTCAAAACTGTATTGGTTCAAACACTCAGGTCTGATAGGAAAGAAATTACTGACTCCCAACGACCTGAAAGTACTATATAGTAATAAAAGCTATGATTTGTTCAAATCTGAAACTTATATCTATGGGCAGCACAAAACATCCATCAGACTGTGCGAGACAGTGGTTGCAAGGATCAGGTTGGGTTTCCATTACTTTTTTTTTTCTTTTTATTTGGGAAACACAAATACAAAAAACAGAAAAACATCAACATCATCATTCACATGCACAAAGCAGAAACACAACGACAAACAGTAGAACAGGAAAACACACAAACAAAATTCATACAAAACACAAAATGGAATCTTAAACATAGGTAACAATGAAATATAGTAAAAAAAAAAAGAAAAAACACTAGAGCATTATAACCCAGCAATAACTAGGTACGAAAACAGGAACAAAAAAATAACCCGTATCACATAGCTCATCAAAACAAATAAATAAATAAAGCAATACAAAGCAAGAACCACACACACTCAGTCAATCATATTCATATTTATCCGGATAGAAACAACGCGGGTACTTCTTCTTGTAGACATCCCACTGAGCCCACAATTCCATAGGCACGTTAACGTGACTATGTGATCCTCGCGGTCGATGCATGAAGTCAGGAACATCCAGCTCGGTGCCCTCCATCACGGGGGCGGTAGGCACGGGAAGAGGCGCACAGAGGGCTTTGATACAGACAGTGGAACCACACGGGACTGAAGCACAGGAGTCGGCCGGACACAGGCCGGCAACATAGCGGGCGGAGTCGCAGGGGATGCAATCACAGAGGGCGATGATGCAGGGGCCGACACCACAGGGGGTGGAGTAACAAAGGACAGCTGAGCAGAGGGCAAAATCGCGGAAGGCACAGACATAGACGCCAGAGGCACGGAGGCCGCCGGAACAGAAGCATTTTTAAGGACCAGCACTAAGTCCCCCTCCCTCTCCCGCAACCCCGACCGGTGCCACAACCTCCCAACTCGGGGAACCAGCAACCGGTGCTGGTTCCGGGAGCCGCAGGCACCCCAACAGCGTCGCACACATCACCATCCGCAGAAGACGAACTTCCGGAGTCCCCAAATTCCCTGACGTCGACCCAGGCCTTATCACGAGGCGGAGACAGACTCACAGCTCGCCGCGAACGCTTGGACACAGGTCGCAGATCGTCGGAACTATCACCCCCGCCAGGAAGCACCGTAGCTGAACCGCTGTTTGTTCGCGCAACTCCCCACAGCGCACGATCACTCAACATCGCAGCCTCAACAACCGGGAGAACAGGACCACACACCGCAGGAGACATCACAGTGTGCACGTCGACACGAGTCGAAGACACAGCTGCCAGAGACAGTACAGGCCGAGGCGCAGCCTCGACGTCCAGAGTCACGAGACCACACACCACACGAGACACAACTGGAGACTCGACTGGAGACTCGACTTGAGACGAGGCAGGCACGGAAGGCGGAGGTGCGGAGCTGGGAATGCACTACCTTCCACTCCGACACCCACAGCCACATCGAGGCTGGCATCAGAGACTGGCAACGGGGCACCAGACGACTGGGAAGTATCACACACCACAGCAGCACCCTCCGACAGGTCCGGAATCGCCAACAGGGAGAAGGTCCTTCTCCCTGAAGAGGTTCACAGGCCCGACACAGCTTACATCACATCCCGCAGCCTGATGGCCCGAGAGTCTGCACTGGAAACACATCCAGAGCTGACCCCCATAGAACACGCATACCATGAAGCCCAGAAGCTGGAGAGACGAAGGGATGGAGTTTTTCAAGCGCAGCGCCACAGTGCGGGTCCCATTCGGGATACCCTTCCACCGCCCGGAGGAGACTGCATTCATCCGGACACTCAAGACCCGCCCATACCGGGTAAAATGACGCTGGAGAAGAGAGTCAGGGGAACTCAAAGGGAGAACCATGAACCGCCACATAGGTAGTCTCACTGCCCCTGTCCGACACTACCACCGAACCACCACCCTCAGGCAGAGTAAATGTCCTCCCGTCATAGCGGTCCACAAAGTCACGATACGCAGCCGTAGAGCAGAATTTCACAACAGCTCGATGCTCGGATACAAGTTGAACGCCGCATCCACCTGCAACATGTTGATCATCACCACCTCAACTGCCGGGTAAAACGCTGGGCAAGTAAATTCTAGGCCAGTGGTATCCCTCCGCTTCACTGGGGGGGGGGAGGGGGCCGCCATCCCTCCAGCCGCCACAGCCCCAAGGGTCCGCTCACGCACACAAACTACCACTGGTCAGCAAACCAGGAGCTCACAGGCGACACGTCCACCTCCGCCCAGAGCTAGGTGAACCCTCCTGTTATCGTTACTTGTGGAAGGTGGCTACAGGTGAAGGATCTCCCAATCCTGAGCACTCCAGGTGCAAACTCTGTGAGCAGGAACTGCGGCATGATCTCCCACACTACATCACCGAATGCCCAGTTATTAGACCTTTCAGACCAGTTGGCATGAGGTACCTGGAGCTTTGCAATTACTTTATTCACTCTCGTATTTTAGAGGATATCCTCATATTGCACCCAAATTTTTGCCAGTGCAGGCTTCTAAACATATGGCCCTGTATGACTAACCATCCTGGGAGATGGGGACTTTTTTACCACAGCTACCTTATTCACTCTTGTGTTGATGATATCCTCAAAATGCATTAGGAGTCTGCCAGTGCAGACTGCCTATCACATGCCTCTGTATGACTAACCATCCTGTGTGATGGAGATTTTTTAGCATCACGTAGTTAGCTTTTTTGACACACTGTACTCCACTTCATATAGTCTAGGGTAGCTGCACAAATGCAGATGTACCTCATGTATTAATAAAAAAAAAGTGGTAAATATATACATTTTGGGCTACGGTGTTACAATTACTCATAATTAAATACTCTAAGACTAAAGGTAATAGTCAAAGCAAAACAAATATGTTTTGCTAATAATCAGTTAAGCGATAAAAAGGCTGCAAAAAATAATATTTTAATATAATTATTAAATAGAATTGTAAAGAATTATTGGACATGATAAAAATAAATATATATTGAGTCTCTGTGAGTCTTCACACCTTTTTGTTCCACTGGGAGCGTAGCTGACGGTTCAGTCAATAGATGGCGCTGTTATGGTGGTCTTGACAGCTTTTGTGAGGAACTTTCTACCTTTCCCCTAAAGTGTTTGGTGTTGAGTCAACGAGGTGCCCGGCCCGCCTTCATCCCTCAGTCAGTCCACTGTTGTCTGTGTGGATCCTTCTCTCATATTTTAAGTGTTGTTAGAGGTTAGTTTTAAATCAATTGTACATTTTACCAATTATTTAAGTATATTGTTTACTGAAAAAAATCCTACTTGGAATTAATTGCTTAACAGGTACTGATTCTATTGTTAAGTTAGTAATATTTTATTAATGTATTTATTAAGGTAATCTAATAGATTGTTATAAGTATTTGGTTGGTGATTCCAATTTATACTAAAAATTCACGTGCATAAATGTACGGCATATTTAAAAGTGTAAATTTCTTGAACAGTCAAGAGCCTAGGCTTGGCAAATGTTGATTTTGTAACTTATTTTAACCCTAATAGCACTTTTTTAAATTTTTTTCACAAATTAATAAAATTCCATCACTTGTGCAAAATGTAGAACTAAGGGAGCCAGTCGGCCGAGCAGACAGCACGCTCGTCTTGTGGTCCTGGGTTCGATCCCACGCGTCGGCGAGAAACAATGGGGAGAGTTTCTTTCACCCTATGACCCTGTTAGCTAGCAGTAAAGTAAGTGCCTGGGTGTTAGTCAGTTGTCACAGGCTGCTTCCTGGGGGTGGAGGCCTGGTAGAGGACCGGGGCCGTGGGGACACTAAAGCCCCGAAATCATCTAGATACCATTAAGATATGGATTTAAAATAGTTTGCATCGCAGTTAATGTTATTAATTTAAAGAAATGTAACCTTAAACTTTAATGAAAAGTCTCTACTCCAATAGCAGACTATTCATAATTTCTGCTAAGTTATTCTGCGTTCTTTATAAACTACCTATATATTTAAATTTATCCACTGTCTTAAGAAAATAAATTTTATTCTTAGGTTTGCTGAAATTTTGGTTACGTATAACCTACGATGAGGACCGAATAAGACAGGCATTTTAAAATATCTATTAAACAGATTTCAATAGGCAGATTCTCATACCTATAGTATTGCACGTTCTTCACTAGAACAATATTTGCCGTTTATAGAGTATAATGTAATCACCCTGAAGCTCATAGTATTCGACTTTACTAATTATTAACTGCTATTTTTCTCACTTTATATTAACAAACCACTAAAACTTATTTTTATCCCTTTTTAAATAAAATATTCCAACGATTAAAGGCTGAAGCTGCTTGCTTTTTAACATTGCTATTGATTTAAATATCCAAATATTTACTATTTTGAATAAACTTCTGACGAAACGGCCAGAAATAGTTGGTTAAACTTCCTACCCTATCGGTTAGTATCAAATCTAATTTCTAGACTTGGATAATCTTCACTTTAAGGTCTCCTGTAGTTCCTCCTCCCCCCGGACATCTGACTTGCTTCCCAACAATTTTTAATATATTGACCGGCTTCAAAAACCGAAGTAGTTTCCCATACAATTATTTTCATTCTTAATCTTGCATTGTTTGAACTACTGACGAAATATTCGATGCATTAACTTCAGTTCTGTTTAGACTTCGGAGTATATCTGAATGCTTTGATCATGGTACCCCCTCCCTATCCAGCCCGTTGTCGTGAGGGGAAGGGGGGGGGTTGGTGGGCGGCTGCCGTAGGGTGATGTTCCATAGGGCAAGTCCCGTCCTATTGAGGCCTTGTGCTCCTGCTGTTGTCTTCTGCAATTGTGCTAGATCTTTTACTTTTCCTAGTTTAATTGTTTTCTTCCCCTCCCCTCTTCTCCTTTCTAATTGTCACTTCCCACCGGCCTTTTGCCAGTCTTGATTATTCATTTGGACCTTTTATGTTTTGATGCCAGGTGTTTTGAAGAGGCATACTCTCGCCCATAGAACTGTCGGTACCACAATGTCGCGAGGGGATGCTTTTATTGTCAATCCTTCTTTAGTCACTGAACGCCCGATCTCTACGGACTAACGGTTCTTAAGGTGGCGTTTGTGGACGGTATACTCGGCACCGTCAGATACTATGCTTAATTTATTGTACTTGTCTTACCTGAAATAAAAACTTGCGTAACAACGATCAATTTTATTTAACATTTTAATGATATAATATTTATCATTCAACAATGGACAGAAATCTTTCAGTTCTTTTGTATACCATACTTGTGCTGAAGACTTTTACTACAGAATGCTCCCTGGTTACTCGGGTCTCTACACATGCAGGCACTAATTATGGTGGGGCCCCATCTTGTTGTAAATTAAATCAGTAGTCCTGTGACTTTTTCTAAAGATGCTTGTTAGTATATTAACTACCCCTTTGCATAGCGAAAGTGTTTAACAAGAAAATTGCATTAAAAACTTATTTCAGCTGCCTGCTATAGGTCTTTATAAACAAAATCTACCCGTGAACGTTCTGGGTATCACTAGGTGACGTGTTGGATGAACGTGACTTGGGCACATTATCGAAAATTTTTCTACACAGGCAAAAATACAAAGTCATGTTCCCAATTTTTTTTATCCACAGGTGTACTCTCTCTGCACACGAAATTAAAGGGTTCTGAATAATTTGCATACTCTTATAACCCACCATAATTGCATTGTCACGCGCAAATTAGCTAAGCTGTAAAGACGGTTGAATTAACCTAGGTATCACCCGTATATTGTAAAGACATTGTAGGTCCGAATATTCGGGTCCAACAAATTACTCTGGCCTGTAACTATATTATAAAATTATTTCGGACGGGAACAAATTGATGGGCGGCACAAAACGTCCACCAGTCTGACACTTTGCCAAGATCAAGTTGGGATGGTTACGTTTGGGTACAGGAGACTGATCTCCCCATCCTGAGTACTCCAGGCGATAACACTAAGCAGGAACCAGGTCATAAACTCTCGCATCATTGATTGCCCAGTTATTAGATCATTAACACTCGCTGGCATGAGGCACCTGGAACTTTGCATTTACTTTATTGAAAATATAAACATTATTGAAGATATCTTTAATGCATCTGGAGCTTGCCAGTGCAGAGTACTGGTCACGTGATTTTTTTTTGTTAATGCTGCAAGGGACGTCTAATTTGTTTACTGCCTCGTGCTCTAAGTGAGCAGTAGTGCAAAAACGATTAGGGCTCAAAAGGTCTTAATGAAATATTGAGGTCCGATGAACAAATCTTAAGCTAAATGACTATTATAATTGTCGGCTAGTTCGATTTCAATAGTAATATATTTTCAATCAAACCATAATGGTGGCTCTTTTTCACTAATGCATAACTGACCAGTGGAGATAATGCATGGTCATATAGAAGTTTGTCTTTACAATACACTACATGCTTCTTAACCGAAGTCATTCACCTACTAAAGTGAAATACGGATACAATACAAGGATTTCGGGTATTTTACTAGTTTACTTCCAATTTGCACTTTGTGCTTTATTCAAGCTCGCCAACCCCCCTCCCCATCCGGCACGTTGGTGCCGTGAGGGGGGGGGGCTTATTGGACGGCTGCTGGAGTGTGGTGCTCTGTCGGACAGTCCTCTGTCCTTTTGTGGCGTTGTGCTCCTGCTGCTGTCTTCTTCTAATTGTGCTGGATCGCTTTTCCTTTTCATTTCGCTTTTCTCCCCCCTCTTCTCCTATCTGCCCCCTCCCCATCCGGCCCGTTGGCGTCGTGAGGGGGCTTCGTGGACGGCTGCCGGAGTGTGATGCTCCGTGGGACAGTCCTCTGTCCTTTTATAGCCTTGCTGCACTCGTCTTCAGCTTCCCTATAATGATCCCTTCTCTCTGAACTTCGTTCTGCCCTGGCCCTCTGCGGTTCTACGGCGGCGGGCTCCGATGGTATTCATTGAGATGCTTCGCCATCTCCCTCCGTGCACGTCTCCGTATTTACTGAGTCTGTATAATCGGATCTGGGAGTCGTCGTCAGTCTCTGGGTACTTCCCCTAAGGACTTTCGCCCTATTGCCCTCACAAGTTGTGTCTGCAATCTCTTTGAACGTATGGTTAACGTTCGTCTGATGTGGTTCCTGGAACACCATCACCACCTCGCCCCTTCTCAATTTGGTTTTCACAAGTGCCACAGAACGACAGATGTCCTGGTGAACTTGGAGGTCTATATTCGTACTGCTTTTGCTACGAAGACCTCCGTTGTTGCCGTCCTTTTTGACCTGGAAAAGGCTTACGACACCACTTGGCGATATCATATTCTATCTCAACTTCATTCTTTTGGCCTTCGTGGCCATATCCCTCTCTTTTTCCGCAGCTTCCTCTCTCGTCGTTCCTTTCGGGTGCGCCTTGGTACCGCTCTCTCTGCCTCTTTTCAGCTATACGAAGGTGTGCCCCAGGGTAGTGTTCTGAGCACTACTCTTTTTCTGGTTGCCCTCAATGGTCTTCTTTCCTCTCTTCCTTCAGGTGTCTTCTCCGCTCTCCATGTCGATGATCTTACCCTTTGCTGTCAGGGTGATGATTCGCCTCTCTTTCAGCGCCGGCTTCAACTTGCAATTGATGCTGTGTCGTCTTGGGCCACCGATCATGGCTTCAAGTTCTCTACTTCTAAGACTTGTGCCATGACTTTTACGCGGAAACGGGTCGTTCTTCGTCCCTCTTTATCACTTTATGGTCATCCCCTTGATTACAAAGATTTCGCGAAGCTTTTGGGGTTATTCCTTGACACTCGTTTGTCTTGGTCTCCTCATATATCTTACCTCCGTGTTGAGTGCTCTAAGGCCCTTACCGTCCTTCGGGTCTTGTCCCATACTTCTTGGGGGGCAGATAGGCGCACTCTCCTTGCTTTACATTCCTCTCTCGTCCTGTCTAAGCTCGATTATGGTTGCCCTGCTTACTCGTCTGCTTCTCCTTCTACTCTTCGCCGTCTTGATGCTTTGCACCATATTGGGTTGCGCCTCAGTTCTGGTGCCTTTCGTTCGACTCCAGTCCTTAGCTTGTATGTTGACACTGGCTTCCTGTCTCTCCAGGACCGTCGTGATCGCTACTGTCTTCGCTATCTTGCGCGGTCCTTACAACATCCTTCCTCTCGCCTCTGTCGTGCTTTAACTTTTACCCCTTCCTGCGGTTCCTGTTCCTCTTCACCACCTCCCTCTTTCTGTCCGGTTATCGCGCCTACAGGATTCTCTTTCTGTTCGTATTTCTAATGTTTCTCCTCGTGTTGTTCCTTCTTTGCCCCCGTGGAGAGTCCCTCTTCCGCGGTTTTGTACTTCCTTGACCCATATCACTAAAGCTTTTACCCCTCCTACGGTTCTAAAACGCCTTTTCCTTGAGCACTTTTCTTCTCACTCCCGCTCCGTTTCTGTCTTCTCCGATGGGTCTAAGCATGCCGACGGTGTTGGCTACTCTGTTGTTTTTCCTGATCGCACTTATGTGTGTCGCTTACCTCCGGAGACTAGCATATTTACAGCAGAGCTTTATGCTATTCTCTATGCTCCTCGTCTCCTGCTTTCTCATTGTCAGTCTTCCTTTGTAGCTGTTGTTGACTCTCGTAGTGCCCTCATGGCTCTTTGGTCCTTTAATCCGGTTCATCCAGTAGTTGTCGAGATCCAGCATTGGCTGTTTCTTGTTCACAGTAAATTTAATTCGGATGAGATTTGTTGGGGTCTCGGCTGTATTGTTGTGTCTTTAAATGAGCGTGCAGATGCTGCCGCCAAGGAAGCTGTCCGCTCTTGTCCCATCTCTCGTAAAGGTATTCCATATTCCGACTTTTACCCGGTTATCCATTCTTCCGTCCTTACCCGTTGGCAGAAGATGTATTAATATACGAAAGTACTTAAGGAAATTCCTGTTTCAGTTTTCCACCGTGGTCTGACACTGTCATATATATATATATATATATATATATATATATATATATATATATATATATATATATATATATATATATATGTCGTACCTAGTAGCCAGAATGCACGTCTCAGCCTACTATGCAAGGCCCGATTTGCCTAATAGGCCAAGTTTTCATGAATTATTTATTTTTCGACTACCTAACCTACCTAACCTAACCTACCTAACCTAACCTAACCTAACCTAACTTTTTCGGCTATCTAACCTAACCTAACCTATAAAGATAGGTTAGGTTAGGTTAGGTAGAGTTGGTTAGGTTCGGTCATATATCTACGTTAATTTTAACTCCAATAAAAAAAATTGACCTCATACATAATGAAATGGGTAGCTTTATCATTTCATAAGAAAAAAATTAGAGAAAATATATTAATTCAGGAAAACTTGGCTTATTAGGTAAATCGGGACTTGCATAGTAGGCTGAGAAGTGCGTTCTGGCTACTAGGTACGACATATATATATATATATATATATATATATATATATATATATATAATTATTAAATATGACCGAAAAAGTAAGATAAATAATTCTAACACGAATTTTCTCAATATTTCTTATATTTCTTTTCACTGTTCATGGTAACTGAGAAATCAATTCTCCAAAATTAATTTTTATTTGTAGTCTGACGCGACACTTGAATGCGTTTCGTTATAACTTATTACATTTTCAAAGACTATAGTTTACACACACACAACTGTAACTAAACAGAGTTTAAACAGCTTCGATTTTATACCTGCATTTGGGTGAGGTGATATGTTACAACAGTTTTGGATGAGGTGAAAACAATCTTTCAACACAAGACAGAACACGAAACAATGGGTATAATATTTTGTAAGTTAAAGGGAAGAATGGAAGTAACTGCAAAGGGCCTATTGGCCCATATTTCTTGATGCTTCTATATTGGTGCGGAGTCTTAAAGTGGGTAGAATATAGTTGTGCATTAATTCGCTGTTGATTGCTGATGTCGACTTCTTAATGTGTAGTGCCTCGCAGATATCAAGCCGCCTGCTATCGCTGTATCTATCGATGATTTCCGTGTTTTTTGTTAAGACTTTTCTGGTGATGGGCTGGTTGTGGGAAGAGATTATCTGTTGCTTATGCATCGGTAATCGCCTGGAAAGAGATGTTGTTGTCTTGCCTATATACTGAATTCTTTGAGGCTTACAGTCCTTAAGTGGGCTTTGAAGGCACAGACGACATTGGTCTCTTTTAAAGCGTTCTGCTTTGTGTCTGGAGAGTTTCTCATGAGTAGGTTGGCCGTTTTCTTGGTTTTATAGTAGATCGTCAATTGTATCTTCTGATTTTTGTCTGGTGGGATAACGTTTCTATTAACAATATCTTTCAGGACCCTTTCCTCCGTTTTATGAGCTGTGGAAAAGAAGTTCCTGTAAAATAGTCTAATAGGGGGTACAAGTGTTGTGTTAGTTGTCTCTTCAGAGGTTGCATGGCGTTTCACCTTCCTTCTTATGATGTCTTCAACGAAACGATTGGAGAAGCCGTTGTTGACTAGGACCTGCCCTACCCTACAGAGTTCTTCATCGACTTGCTTCCATCCTGAGCTGTGGCTGAGAGCACGGTCGACATCAGCGTTAACGACACTCCTCTTGTACCTGTCTGGGCAGTCACTGTTGGCATTGAGGCACATTCCTATGTTTGTTTCCTTAGTGTAGACTGCAGTGTGGAAACCTCCGCTCCTTTCCATGACTGTCACATCTAGAAAGGGCAGCTTCCCATCCTTCTCCATCTCGTAAGTGAAACGCAACACAGAATTCCGCTCAAATGCCTCCTTCACCTCCTGCAGATGTATGACATCAGGTACCTGTGTAAAAATGTCGTCAACATACCTGCAGTATATGGCCGGTTTCAAGTTCATTTCGACTAAGACCTTTTGTTTGATGGTACCCATGTAGAAGTTCGCAAATAGGACACTTAGGGGAGAACCCATGGTGACCCCATCTACTTGCTTATACATTTGCCCAGCCGGGCTCAAGAAGGGTGCCTCTTTAGTACAAGCTTGGAGTAGTTTCCTTAGAATGTTTTCTGATATGTCAAGAGGAGTAGATGCCGGATCACGATACACTCTGTCCGCTATCATCCCGATTGTTTCATCCACAGGTACGTTGGTAAACAGTGATTCTACGTCGAACGAGGCTCTTATCCCTGTGGCCCGTGTTCCCTGCAGTAAGTCAACAAATTCCTTGGGAGACTTTAGGCTGAAGGTGCAAGGGACATAAGGAGTCAACAAGCCGTTGAGTTACTTTGCCAGTCTGTACGTGGGTGTGGGTATCGGGCTGATGATTGGCCGAAGTGGGTTTCCAGGCTTATGTGTCTTGAAATTTCCATTCGCGTATCCAGGCTTATATTCCCTAAATACGCGAACAGAAAACACTGTTGTACCTAGTAGCCAGAACGTCGTACTCGGCCTACTATGCAAGGCCCGATTTGCCTAATAAGCCAAGTTTTCCTAAATTAATATATTTTCTCTAATTTTTTTCTTATGAAATGATAAAGCTACCCATTTCATTATGAATGAGGTCAATTTTTTTTTATTGGAGTTAAAATTAACGTAGATATAGGACCGAACCTAACCAACCCTACCTAACCTAACCTATCTCTATAGGTTAGGTTAGGTTAGGTAGCCGAAAAAGTTAGGTTAGGTTAGGTTAGGTAGTCGAAAAACAATTAATTCGTGAAAACTTGGCTTATTAGGCATGAATTAAGTTTTTTTTCGACTACCTAACCTACCTAACCTAACCTAACTTTTTCGGCTACCTAACCTAACCTAACTTTTTCGGCTACCTAACCTAACCTATAAAGATAGGTTAGGTAGGGTTCTTTAGATTCAGTCATATATTTACGTTAATTTTAACTCTAATAAAAATAAATTGACCTCATTCATAATGAAATGGGTAGCTTTATCATTTCATAAGAAAAAAGTTAGAGAAAATATATTAATTCGGGAAAACTTGGCTTATTAGGCAAATCGGGCCTTGCATAGGCCCGATTTGCCTATTATATATATATATATATATATATATATATATATATATATATATTTATATATATATATATATATATATATATATATATATATATATATATATAGGCAAATCGGGCCTATGCAAGGCCCGATTTGCCTAATAAGCCAAGTTTTCCTGAATTAATATATTTTCTCTAACTTTTTTCTTATGAAATGATAAAGCTACCCATTTCATTATGTATGATGTTAATTTTATTTTATTGGAGTTAAAATTAACGTAGATATATGACCTAACCAACCCTACCTATATATATATATATATATATATATATATATATATATATATATATATATATATATATATATATATATATATATATATATATATATATATATATATATATATATATATATAATATATATATATATATATATATATATATATATATGAATTAATATATTTTCTTTAATTTTTTTCTTATGAAATGATAAAGCTACCCATTTCATTATGTATGAGGTCAATTTTTTTTTATTAGAGTTAAAATTAACTTAGATATATGACCGAACCTAACCAACCCTACCTAACCTAACCTAACCTATCTTTATAGGTTAGGTTCGGTTAGGTAGCCGAAAAAGTTAGGTTAGGTTAGGTTAGGTAGGTTAGGTAGTCGAAAAAACATTAATTCATGAAAACTTGGCTTATTAGGCAAATCGGGCCTTGCATTTTAGGCTGAGAAGTGCGTTCTGGCTACTAGGTACGACATGTTATATATATATATATTATATATATATATATAACATGTTTCATTGAATATGACCACATATTCTGTATTTATTATTTTCTGGTTTAGGGCTTCTATCCCTCTAACTATTTTCTTAGCATCAGGGCTTAATTGAAATAGGAGTTCTCCAAAACTCATTTTCGTAATTTTAAGGTGAAGAAAAGAAGTGATTTACTATAGAGTGTATTACACTTATTTGTATAATTTGCACGACGTTTCGAACCTCCATGGTTCATTCTCAAGTGAACAGATCTTACAATACTAGTTGATTTTATACCCGCATTAGGTCAGGTGATAATACAATGAAGGTGAAAACATGGGGGGATACATAAGGGATAAACATAGGGGCTGCAGAAGGCTTATTGGCCCATACGAGGCATCTCCTATCTAAACACAAAGATTAATCCAGTGTAATTGGCCTGTTATGTTGGACATTGTCTTCTGTGTTGGCATCGATATGTTCTTGTCTTGTCCTTACTCTCATGGTGGGTAGAGTAAATAGTTCCGTGATTTGGGTGTTCATGGTAGGTCGCTCTATTCTTATGTGAATTGCCTCAAGAATTTGTAATCTTCTTGAATCTTGGGTTTTGTCTATTATGCAAGTACTCTTGTTCAACATTTCTCTTGTTAGAGTAATGTCATGGGCTTGTCTCATGTGATTCCTAGGGGCACCAGATTGAAGATGGCATGTCAAACGCCTCGTCAGCTTGGTCGACGTCATACCTATGTACTTACATTGAAGGTTACATCCTTCGTGGGGGCAAGTGTACATGTATACAACGCTTGACTGTTGTAGAGGGTTCTCCGTCGGCTTCGGGCTGTTTTTGATAAGGAGTTCGGAAGTCTTCTTGGTTTTGTAGAATATTATCAGGTTTATGTTTTGGTTAGGAGTAGTGCTTTTTACTCCTTTACGGATTATTTCTTTCATTATTCTTTCCTCTTTTATATGTTCACTGTGCATGGTTGATTTGTAATATAATTTTATTGGGGGTGTTGTGGTTTCTGTTCTAGGTTCTGAATTATACCAACGGTCCAAGTGTCTTCTTATAGCAGCGTTTATTTCCGCGTTGCTATATCCGTTGTTCACCAATACCTGAGTTACTCTTTCAAACTCTCTACTCACGTTGCTCCATTCAGAGCAGTGGGTAAGCGCTCGACGAATATAAGCATTGAGAACACTGGCTTTGTATCTTTGGGGGCACTCGCTTCTACCGTTCAGGCATAATCCTATGTTGGTGGGCTTGGTATATACGTTGGTGCTTAAAGAGGTTCATGTTTTTGTTATTAGTACATCCAAGAATGGCAGACTATTATTTTCACTATTTTCATGTGTAAATCGGAGTACTGACTCTCTCTCTAGGTGTCTTTTTAGGTCAATTAGTTCATCTGAGTCTTTTACTATTACGAATATGTCATCTACATAACGGCAGTATACAGTTGGTTTTTGTCTGCTACTGAAGACCCTATCTTCGATGGTTCCCATATAAAAATTAGCAAATAAAACTACTAAGGGGGAGCCCATTGCTACTCCGTCTATTTGTAAATACATGTCTCCTTGTGGACTGATGAAAGGGGCTTCCTTTGTACATGCTTCGAGAAGACTTTTTAAGTGTGGCTCAGGTATGTCTAATTTGGGGGTGCTCTCGTCTCTGTATACTCTGTCCAGTATCATTCCTATGGTTGTGTCGACTGGGACGTTGGTAAAAAGGGATTCAACGTCCAGGGAAGCGATGATTCCATCGGGCTGGGTAGATTTGATCAATTCTAGGAAATCTGCTGATGATTGTAGACTAAACTTACTTGGAGTGTATGGAGTTAGGAGTTCATTGAGTTTCTTTGCCAGGTGATAAGTTGGGGTTGGTATTTGGCTGATTATAGGGCGTAGTGGGTTACCTGGTTTATGCGTCTTAACATTGCCGTAGGCATATCCTAAGCCATAGTCGCCTTGAAGTTTATTGAAATGCACACTACCTTTCTTTGCGTTGATTGCTGTAATTGTTTTGTTTACTTTCCGCTTAAGGTCTTCTACGGGGTTCCTCGTGATTCGTTGAAATTTGGAGTCGTCACTTAGGATGTCGCTAATTTTGTTCATGTATTCATGGGTAGGAATCAATACATATGCTGCTGTTTTGTCGGCTTTTCTTATTGTTACGTCTTTCAGATTTTTTAGTTGTTTCGCTGCTAAAAATCCCTCGTCCTAAAGATGGCTACTTTAACCTGACTTCTTATGATCTTACCCAGGACCAACGAGACCTCTTAAGTCTTGGTCTAAATTGTCAATTCTTATCTAAACCAAAGATGCATCAAAAACGCCTGGAAATCGAAATGCTTCTGGACGATATCCATAAGCTAGAAGACAACAAAAAAGTCATCACCACTGACACACTTCAAGCTGAACTACTTGCAGAAGCAGGGAAAAAACGAGGAACATATTCATCTACAATCTTAACCCCACGACTCAAGGAAGCAGCGAAACAACTAAAAAATCTGAAAGATTTTTTCAAGGCTCGTTGAAAGAGGCTCGTCATCAAACCAGCTAACTACCCTTCACCAGCTTGCCTGCTCCTGATTGGTGACTCGCCGACCGCGCACTTGCACACCGCACCTCAGCGCCCACTACCTGTGTCGACATCTGAGCCTGACCAGCTATCAACTTCAGAATATTCCTTGTGGTCTTAGAGTTGACATCTCTCTCTGGCATACTAAGCTACTGGCTTGTATACGATGGGAGGTTTCAGCCATAGCCGATATTCTCAGCACTATTTTAACATTTCACCTTGATACTATTGTCTCACGTTGTCTTTGCATTTATCTCTGTTATTTAACTTTATTTTTCATTCCCCCAAGATTTGTCTTTATTTTCATTTATGTTTAAAGTAAATATATTAAAGTTTCATTGTTCATATTTTGTTTTACGTGTTCCTCCCTCTAACTTACCACAGACCACAGGCAAGCAGTCTATCTTTTGTTTTGTAAGTGTGACCAGGCATTGACACCTGCCATTGGAGGACTGCCGAACATCTATACTCCAACACTTTCCCGTCACATTTATTGGGGGCCTGTCCTAGGAGCTTCACTCAGGTACTAGTACCAGAACGTCAATTTGTGGTAAGCGTACTTCGCTTTGCTAAAGTTACTTTTCAATATTATCATTAATTTTTATTTTTATATGGTGCTGTGTGTATTGTGCATTCCGAGAGTAGCATATGGTGAGTGTGAGATAATTTTGGATTATGTGGTGACTGTAAGCCTCACCAATTCTCTTAATTGGTCATCTCTCCCTCCGTGTTATTACTCGTGTTTACCACCTTTTGTCCGTAACGATCCAGCTGGTGAAATAGGAACCTTATGTCGTGCCAAGAGGACTGAATTACATACTCTTGCACACGAGTATCGACTAGATGTTCCCCATGGAGCCAACAAAAATGAAATACATAACCTAATCATGGATCACCTCTTAGATGAAGGGAAGATTGACTCTGAAACTCACGAAACTTATTCTATTGCAGATAATACTGATTTGGCAACTATGAAACTCAAACTCGAGCATGCAAAGCTCGAGCGAGAGCAACAAAAAGCCCTACAACTGAGGGAAAGAGAAGCTGCAATAAGGAAAGAACAAGAACGAGAGGCCGCCTTGAGGAAAGAAGAACAAGAACGTGAGATGGTCCTACTCCGTGAGCGTGAACGAATACAGCTTGAAGCAAAACAACGCCACCTGGAGATACAACGCGAGCATGACAAACAAGCGGCAATGGCTATAGAATGTCGTCAACAAGAACTCACGTTGGAAACTACACACCTCACTCAACGCCAGCAAGCTACCGCCAGTCTTCCAGTAAGTTTTAATGTCTCCCATGCAAGTAAGTTAATGCCACCATTCGTTGAGACAGAGATTGATGTCTTTTTTACCACCTTTGAGACCCTAGCTAATAAACTTAGCTGGCCTGCTGATCAATGGTCTACCCTTCTCAGAGTGCATCTTACAGGTAGAGCTGCAGTTACTCTCAGTACCTTAGCGTCTGAGAATGACTACCAGACCCTGAAGGAAGCAGTGTTGGACGCCTACCTTCTCTCCACCGAAAGCTACCGACGAAAATTCCGTGACCATCTAAAGGCAAGTATCACCACCTTTCTAGAATTTGCCAATACCAAGAAAAGATACATCATGAAATGGCTGGAAGCAGCACATGTCTCTACATTTGCAGAACTCATCAACCTCATGCTAGTTGAGGAATTCTTGAGACGTGTTCCCCCTTCCGTCCGTTTATATCTAGCAGATAAAGAAGAAACCGACTACATCAAATGTGCGAAGTCGGCTAACACCTACAGCCTCATCCACCGTTTGACACCATCACCACCTCCCAGTAAGAAGTCTTGGTACAGTTACGATAAAGTGAGTACTGATGAAGCGAGCTCACAATTGTATTGTAAGTATTACAAACTCTATGGACATACCATAGACAGATGTGTGAAGGCTCAATACAAGAGCAATGAATCTACTAAACCCAAACAGACTCCTCCTAAGTCCGGTAAGCCTGTGATGAATGTTAGTGTTCATGTTAATGATCTTTCTCTCTTCAGTAAACGCCAGTATCCTGGAACTGTCTCTACCAACGGTATAGATTCGGAGGGAAGTTTCAAATTGAAGATCTTGAGGGACACAGCGGCTCTTCAGTCCATTATGTTGAAATCAACTGTCTAACGTCACCTACACCGGGGAAACCGTCCTTATCACTGACCTCACTGCTACCACTCCATATCCACTCGCCAGAGTCCACCTGGATTGTCCCTTCGTGACCGGTGAAGTCCAAGTCGCCATCAAGGAAAAGCCTTTTCCCAAGCCTGGAGTGCAACTTCTCTTGGGCAACGACTTGGCAGAAGATCTGCAACCGCCCAACCTGATCATCACGGACAAACCCCAGGTGTGTACTTCTGTAATGGATAATCCCATCTTTGAATATGTTCCAGCAGAGGTTCAAGAAAGTGATAAAGTTTCTCCTCCGGTTTTGGTGACCACCCGTGCACAAGCTGCACGACCGCAACCAGCTGACTATACTGCTACCGCTGTCCCTCAAGACCCTCAGAATCTACCTCCTAATCTTACCAGTTTAGAGTTCCGTAAGTTACAGAGGGAAGATCAATCATTAACACCATTATTCTTCCATGCTGAGACTCAACCTGACAGTATCCCTGGGTTCTTCCTAGAGAATGAATTGCTCTACCGCAGATACAGACCCAGCAAGCTGAAGGAGGATGACGATTGGGCCAATGTCGAACAACTAGCGATTCCTACCAGCATACGGCCCGATATTCTACACCTGGCCCACGGAGCTCTTTCTCGCTATGGTTTCAACAAAACCTACCACGGAATCAGACAAGACTGGCCAGGTATGGTAAAAGACGTAAAGAAATACATACAACAGTGTCATATATGTCAGATGGTACGGAAACCTTACATCTCTATTCCTCAGGCTCCACTAAAACCCATCCAGGTGCCTGCGGAACCTTTCCACAGACTCATCATAGACTGTGTTGGTCCTTTACCCCGGACCAGTTCTGGCAACGCATATATATTAACTATCATGTGTCCTACCACCAGGTTCCCCATAGCAGTTCCAGTAAAGAAAATTACGGCTGCTACTGTGGTGAAACACCTATTGAAGATCTTCACCCAGTATGGATTTCCAAGAGAGGTTCAAAGCGACTGTGGCACCAACTTGACCAGTGATCTCTAAAAGAAGACACTGGAGGAGTTCAACATCACACAGGTACTGTCCAGCCCCTATCATCCTGCTTCACAGGGTTCTCTTGAACGTAGTCATCAGACAATTAAAGCACTCCTAAAGAAATTCTGCAATGACACCTTGAAGGACTGGGATAAACAACTTGGTCTCATTATGTGCATTTTCAGAAGTCTCCCCAATGAGTCTCTAGGAGTATCTCCTTTTGAGATGCTCTACGGACGTAAGTGCCGTACTCCTCTCAGAGCTTTCAAGGACTCTCTACGTAATGCCACCTTCAGTGACCATCAGAATGTGCCTCAGTTTCTTCAAAACTTAAAACACGTTCTAGAGAGTACGTAAATTTGCTAATGACAACCTATTGAAAGCCCAGGAGAGGATGAAGACTCATTTTGACCAAAGCAGCAAATTAAGGAAATTTAAACCAGGAGACTTCGTGTTGGCATATTTTCCTATCCCAGGTTCTCCATTGCAAAACAAGTTTTCAGGACCCTACCGTATCAAGGAGTGCAGGAACAACCACAACTACGTTCTAGAGACTCCAGATAGGCGGCGGAAGACCCAGTTGTGCCACGTCAACCTCCTGAAGCAGTATCAAGGTATTCCCCCCACTGTGATGGTATCAGTTTCCGCGTTTAAAGGTCCATACCTCCACAGTGAAACCTTCCCTGCTTCTCCCGAAAGCACTAACACTGAGTCAGTGCTTTCCAACTCTGAAATCCTTGCTAATCTTCATAACTATTTTCAGGACAATAATAGTGCACCTCTCATCAGAATCTTCAAGGAACTACAGCACAATCGAAAGGGAGCTACTCATCGTCCTGAACTTGCAGCACTTCGAACCATACCTGAGAAGTGCTCGGTCTACCACCATCTACTCGGAACACAATCCCCTACATTTCCTGCAGCAAGCCCAATTCAACAACCAACGGCTTCTACGATGGGCTTGATATCTGCAGAATTTCAACCTGGAGACATCTACATCAAGGGGTCTGACCACATCATAGCAAACGCCCTCTCCAGAGTCTGAGGTAGAGGCTGCTCCACCTACCACTCTACCTCCCGAAGACGTAAATTCACCGGAACCGCAGGCTTCGGGGGAGAGTTGTGACGATAATCTCTTTCAAGAGAGATTGAGCAAGCTCTTCCCTACTTCACGTTACGCCAAAAATACAAGTATAAGATGCTACATTAAAGATACGTCACCGGTAGCACAAAACGTTTTGACCAAGAGGCAAAACGTACCCAAGATCCCCCACTCCACACACCCTCCGCATGCCGGCTCGTCATCAAACCAGCTAACTACCCTTCACCAGCTTGCCTGCTCCTGATTGATGACTCGTCGACCGCGCACCTGCACACCGCACCTCAGCGCCCTCTACCTGAGTCGACGTCTGAACCTGACCAGCTATCAACTTCAGAATATTCCTTGTGCTATTAGAGTTGACATCTCTCTGGCATACTAAGCTACTGGCTTGTATACGAAGGGAGGTTTCAGCCATAGCCGATATTCTCAGCACCATTTTAACATTTCACCTTTCTACTATTGTCGCACGTTGTCTTTGCATTTATCTTTGTTATTTAACTTTATTAAATCGCTGATGCGTAGAGCGCGGAGGAAGAGAGACGAAGACACTTTTCTTAACAGAAGGAGGATGGTAGGAAAAGAAGTGAATGTACATGCCTACTTAAAATTATCTGTTAGATTAAGGACCTGCCCGAAACGCAGCGCGTACTAGTCGCTTTACAAGAGTGCAATTTCTGTACCATGCTATGTATTCTCACAAACCCAATGTACCTTGTATATAAATAAGTAAATAAATAAATAAATTAATGGTAGCTCTTTTTCACTAATACATATCTGACCAGTGGAGATAATGCATGGTCATATAGAAGTTTGTCTTCACAATACACAACATGCTTCTTACCCTAAGTCATTTACCTACTAAAGTGAAATACGGATACAATACAAGGATTTCGGGTATTTTACTAGTTTACTTCCAGTTTGCACTGTTGTGCTTTATTATGTTTCGTTTTTCTTCCCCCCTCTTCTCCTATCTGCTTGTCGTTTCCTGCTGACATTTTGTTTGTTTTGGTATTTTTCTTTGGACTTCTTCTATTTTGACGCCCGGGTGCTTGAGGAGGCATACTCTTGCACCCGTAGAGCTGTAGTACCCAACGTCTCGAGCCAGGGGAACCTTTTATTGTCAATCCCCCTTTCGTCACTGAACCCGATCTCGACAGACTGACGGTTCTTAAGGTGGCGTTTGTGGGGCGTATACTCACGACGCACCCCTAGGGGGCCCCGGCATGATCGGCGATAGCTTCCTGTTGGGTGTCCTGCCTCTAATTGTGGCTCCGTGGTGGGTATGGGTGCACATTCGTGGATGAATTTATCACTCTTCGTGCCTATTATGTTAAATGTTTCTGTTGTACCCTCTCGGGCTCGTGGGGTGGGCGACCAAGCCCCCGAGATGGGCTGTCTTGGAAGACCGGGCTCTGTAGCCTCCGCTGCGTTGGGCCCCGACCTTGCTCCTCCTTTGACCATCCTGACTTCTTCCCCCAGCTCCCCTCCCTCTTCTGTGGTTGGGTCGAGCCTCCAGCTTCCAGTGGTGACCTCTTCGTCCCCTGGTGCGGCTAAGTCTCTCGTTGTGACTACTCAACGCCGTTCACGCCCCCGGCCGCACTCGCTCGATTCCTTCCCGTACTGACGCGTATCAGGCCTTGTTTCGTCCCGCTTCATGGGTCAAATACTTTGATCTCCTCCCTCTTGATTCTGTGCCTCCTGACGATTTCTCCCTCCATCGACATCTTGTTGATTCCGTGGATGCGTCTGTTACATTCAACCCCACTCGTCTCGGTACACGTGTCGTTGCTGCTCCTTCTCAGGATGCAGCTTCCCGCTTGGCTGCCTTATCTTGCCTTGGCGAGATCCCTGTTCGGGTCTCCAAGAACGTTCGGATGAATGCCAGTGTTGGCACTATTCTCCTCCCGCCCCATGTTGCAACCGGTGTTCGGAATCTGCAGGACTGCCACGATGATATTCGGCATATCCTTGATGCCCAAGGCCATTCTGTCCTCCAGGTTGACTCGTTTACTCGCCCCCCTCGTGGTCGTCGCCGTCAACCCCTTCGTGTTGTGAAGATCACCTTTGATGGTAGGACCCTTCCATCCTCTGTCATTCTTGCTGGTGCTAGGTGCTCTGTCCAGGAGTATTTTCTTTCTCCTCGACTTTGTAATAAGTGCTGGAGGTTTGGGCATGGTGCCCTCCGCTGCTCTGGGACTTTCTCTCTCTGTCCTTTGTGTGGGGGTGAAGTTCACTGTAAGTCGGAGAGCACTTCTCCCCGGGCTCGTTGCCTTAACTGCGGTGAGGCCCATCCCACCTTCTCACGTGCCTGTATCCATTACAAGCTTGAGGCAGCCGTCCTCAACTTGAAGCACCGGGAGCGTTTATCTTTTCCTGAGGCGAGGCGCCAGGTTCGCCGGCTCTCGCCTTATGCTCGCTCTTCCTCTCCTCGTCCTTCCCTCCTTCCTCAGACTCACAACCGTTTCCGGGCCTTGGACCCTGATACACCCACTGCCCCCTCATCTGTTCCTTTGCGTTCTGTCCCGAGGGGTCCCCGTCCTGGTTCTCTGTCTGAGGTTCCCCTTCTTTCTACCCGGTCTGTCATGTCTCCTGTGGTTTCTTCCTCGTCTCCCTCCGATCCTCCTTCCCATCCTCTTCCTCCATCTATCGGCTCTCCCTGCCGACTGTCGGTGCAGGCGGATGTCCATCGCTCTCCTAACGGCCGTCGTGTGTGCTCTCGTTCAGCTTCTCCTGTTGAGACACTGGAATCCGTTGCCAGGTACATAGTTGCTGGGACACCAGTCTCTTTAAGTCAGAAGCGTAAGCCTGCCTCCTCTCCTTTCTCCTCCCCGGCGGGTAAGATTGCTTCGCTTTCTTCCTCAGCCCCTACTTCTGGCTGTGTTGCTCCTTCCCCTTCCATTTCAGTGATTGCGCCCCCTGTTCCTGTTATGGAGGTTTCTTTGGCCCCTACTTCCCTTTCGGTTGCTGCTCTTGCTGAGGTGCGCTCCCCTCTTTCTACTCCCCCTCTTCCTGCTGCTGTCCTTGACTGCTCCTCTCCATTGTCTCCTCCTCCTCCGGACCCCGCCCGCCCTCCTCTGGTCTGTTCTCCCGCTTCCTTCCTTCCGTCTTTGCTCAGTTTACCCATGCCCCCTATCCCTGACTTTGCTGACCCTGATATTCTTTAACGTGCTATGTTGCTCTTTCGCCTTTGATTCTTCCTTGTTCTCTGTTGTTGTCCTTTCTCTTCTCGTCGATGTCTATTCTTCAATGGAACCTTCGGGGTTATTACGCCAATTTCCTCGAACTCCAACTTCTAATTTCGCGGTTTTCGCCCCCTTTGTGTCTGTCTCCAGGAGCCGATGCTTGGTGCTCGTCCTGGTCGTTTTCGTGGCTATTCGTTTCTTCCCCCCCCCCCCCAGCTGTTGCTGGGGCTCCTAATTATTCTGCTCTCTTGATTCGTGCTGATGTTCTCTTTGTCCCCTTACTTTTTCCTTCCCCTCTCCATTGTTCTGCTGGTCGTATCTTTGAGGGGGAAATGGTACACAGTTTGTTCCATTTATCTCCCACAGAGTGTCCCGCTTTCTCTTCCTGATCTGAAACACCTCTTGGACTCCTTGCCGGAGCCTGTGCTCTTGCTGGGTGATTTCAATTGTCGTCATTCTCTTTGGGGTGACGTTCTGACGAATACCCGAGGTCGCTTTCTTGAGCCGTTTCTCCTCTCTTCTTCCCTGTCTCTTCTGAATTCTGGTGAGCTCTCGGACTCGCACCCTTTCCTGTCTGGATCTTTCTCTCTGCTCCTCTTCTCTTTACTTAGATTTCACGTGGCAGGTTCTTGATGACCTCCATGGCAGTGACCATTTCCCCATCCTTGTTTCCTTTTTCTCTTTTCGCCCTTCCCTCTCCTTCCCTAGGTGGCAGTTTGCTAGGCGGACTGAAACCTATTTACCCTCAGTGCTGCTCTCTCTGACCTCTCCCTTCTGTCTCTCCCTCGTGTTCTCCTCCTTTTTCATGACACTGTCTTCAACGCTGCCCTCGCTCTATTCCTCGCTCTTCCTCTCAGGGTCCACGGAAGTGCGTTCCCTGGTGGAATGCGGACTGTGCTCGGGCTGTCGGCTGTAAGTGTGCAGCCTGAAAGAGGTACCGCCGTCGGCAGACGGCCGATTCTTTTCTTTTCTTTCGGAAAGCGAGTGCGGTGGCCCGTAGGGCCATCCGTACGGCTAAACACGAATGTTGGGCATCTTATGTCTCCACAATTACG
This sequence comes from Procambarus clarkii, assembly GCF_040958095.1. Lineage (NCBI taxonomy): Eukaryota > Metazoa > Arthropoda > Malacostraca > Decapoda > Cambaridae > Procambarus > Procambarus clarkii. The sequence continues at coordinate 16,414,708 of NC_091203.1, read as the reverse complement.
TCCGAAACTCCTCTATCACAGATCTGGAAGCTTATCCGCAAGATAGCTGGTAAGTTCGTTTCCGATGTTTCGCCGGCCCTTCACCTACATGGTACTCTTGTGGCGGACCCGTTGCAGGTCGCTTCCGAACTGGGTTCCCATTTTTCTTCTGTTAGCTCTGGTCTTCATCTTCCCCAATCTTTCCTTCTTCGTAAACCTGTCCTTGAGTCTCGTCCTTTAGATTTCTGCACTCATCTTCAGCTTCCCTATAATGATCCCTTCTCTCTCTCTGAACTTCGTTCTGCCCTGGCCCTCTGCGGTTCTACGGCGGCGGGCTCCGATGGTATTCATTATGAGATGCTTCGCCATCTCCCTCCGAGCACGTCTCAGTATTTACTGAGTCTGTATAATCGGATCTGGGAGTCGTCGTCAGTCCCTGAGGACTGGCTCGATGCCGTTGTCCTCCCTGTTCGCAAACCGGGGTCTCTGGGTACTTCCCCTAAAGACTTTCGCCCTATTGCTCTCACAAGTTGTGTCTGCAAACTCTTTGAACGTATGGTTAACGTTCGTCTGATGTGGTTCCTGGAACACCATCACCTCCTCTCCCCTTCTCAATTTGGTTTCCGCAAGTGCCGCAGCACGACAGATGTCCTGGTGAACTTGGAGGTCTATATTCGTACTGCTTTTGCTGCGAAGACCTCCGTTGTTGCCGTCCTTTTTGACCTAGAAAAGGCTTACGACACCACTTGGCGTTATCATATCCTATCTCAACTTCATTCTTTTGGCCTTCGTGGTCATCTCCCTCTCTTTCTCCGCAGCTTCCTCTCTCGTCGTTCCTTTCGGGTGCGACTTGGTACCGCTCTCTCTGCCTCTTTTCAGGAATACGAAGGTGTGGCCCAGGGTAGTGTTCTGAGCACGACTCTTTTTCTGGTTGCCCTCTATGGTCTTCTTTCCTCTCTTCCTTCAAGTGTCTTCTCCGCTCTCTATGTCGATGATCTTACCCTTTGCTGTCAGGGTGATGATTCGCCTCTCCTTCAGCGCCGGCTACAACTTGTCGTCTTGGGCCACCGATCATGGCTTCAAGTTCTCTACTTCTAAGACTTGTGCCATGACTTTTACTCGGAAACGGGTCGTTCTTCGTCCCTCTTTGTTACTTTCTGGTAATCCCCTTGAGTACAAAGATTCCGCGAAGCTTTTGGGGTTATTCCTTGACACTCGTTTGTCTTGGTTTCCCCATATCTCTTAGGGGGTATTTAACAGGAACTATGAGAGCTGTTGTAGGGTATTCATAATTTATTATCCTGATGCATGTGAAAGGTGCTGCAACTAGGCCAAGTTTCAGCATCTCAGCCTAAATAGAGAAGGAGAAAAAACAAAATTTATACAATTTTTCAACAATGTTCAATTGCTTTCACAGCCCACAATTGTGATCCAAAATCATTTCTATGACACTCAGCTATGACCTTGCTATATAATAAAGATTTGCACCAAAGATTTTTATCCCAGATGTATTTAGTGCAATAATACAGATTTTTAAAGTTTCCCAAAAACGTATGCAACAAAATGAAGTTTATCATTATTTATAAAATCAATAAATCTATGTAGATAAGAAAAACTACATTTGTTTTTGAGGCATAAACTCTACATATAATGTGCAAGTTTCATGTAAATTGAATAATTAATAAAGGCTGTGAAGGCAGATCTTGTTGTAAAAGTTGGAGTGGGGTAGCGCGCCACGACAAGTTACTCATTCTCGCGGCTGAGAGGCCGCCACAATCTTCACTCGTGACAATGCGTGATTTACGCATTGCGGCCAGCTCGTACCTTCTATGGAGAGCTCGCATGCATCTAGCTTTCAATGCTTTTCTCTTGTTCGTTTGGTACGTCATATTGCAGTACAAATAGCATTAATAGCGAGAGTTCTGGGAGATATTGTGAGAGCGCGTCAACGATACATTCACTAGCTGAGGGACACACACAGTGACTGACTGCTAAGCCACGAACCCCACCCTCTGCCTCACACGAGACTGTTGCCAATGAGTGAGTTTATATTCGTTTTATGCATAACATGTTATTTTCAATGCTATTACGAAATATTAGACTTCTACAACGTAAGACACAATACCCCGCGGCGCACCCAGGCTGCGAGGACCGGATTCACGAAAGTTGCAGCGGGAAATTTGACTCTAATTACGTTATTTTTCAAGATAACATAAAACGGTTTGTACCACAGTGTTGCCAGAACGTTGTAGTATTTTTCGTAATTTTTCGTAAATATTCCATTTTTCTTCGGATTTTCGGGTCCCTTGGCCCATTACCTCCATGTTGAGTGCTCTAAGGCCCTTACCCTCCTTCGGGTCTTGTCCCATACTTCTTGGGGGGCAGATAGGCGCACTCTCCTTGCTTTACATTCCTCTCTCGTCCTGTCTAAGCTCGATTATGGTTGCCCTGCTTACTCGTCTGCTTCTCCTTCTACTCTTCGCCGTCTTGATGCTTTGCACCATACTGGGTTGCGCCTCAGTTCTGGTGCCTTTCGTTCGACTCCCATCCTTAGCTTGTATGTTGACACTGGCTTCCTGTCTCTCCAGGACCGCCGTGATCGCTACTGTCTTCGCTATCTTGCGCGGTCCTTGCAACATCCTTCCTCTCGCCTCTGTCGTGCTTTAACTTTTACCCCTCCTGCGGTTCCTGTTCCTCTTCACCACCTCCCTCTTTCTGTCCGGTTATCTCGCCTACAGGATTCTCTCTCCGTTCGTATTTCTGATGTTTCTCCTCGTGTTGTTCCTTCTTTGCCCCCGTGGAGGGTCCCTCTTCCGCGGTTTTGTACTTCCTTGACCCGTATCACTAAAGCTTTTACCCCTCCTACGGTTCTAAAACGCCTTTTCCTCGAGCACTTTTCTTCTCACTCCCGCTCCGTTTCTGTCTTCACCGATGGGTCTAAGTCAGCGGACGGTGTTGGCTACTCTGTTGTTTTTCCTGATCGCACTTATATGTGTCGCTTGCCTCCGGAGACTAGCATCTTTACAGCAGAACTTTATGCTATTCTCTATGCTCTTCGTCTCCTGCTTTCTCGTTGTCAGTCTTCCTTTGTGGTTGTTGTTGACTCTCGTAGTGCCCTCATGGCTCTCGGGTCCTTTAATCCGGTTCATCCAGTAGTTGTCGAGATCCAGCATTGGCTGTTTCTCGTTCACAGTAAATTTAAGTCGGTTGAGTTTTGTTGGGTTCCCAGCCATATTGGTGTGTCTTTAAATGAGCGTGCGGATGCTGCCGCTAAGGAAGCTGTCCGCTCTTGTCCCATCTCTCGTAAAGGCATTCCGTATTCCGACTTTTACCCAGTTATCCATTCCTCAGTTCTTACCCGTTGGCAGTCTTCTTGGTTGTCTGTTACTGGTAACAAGCTACGTACTCTTAAATGTTGTGTTTCCTCGTGGCCGTCCTCCTTCCACCGTAACCGGCGGTGGGAAACAGCTCTGGCGAGGTTGCGTATTGGCCATACTCGCTTAACCCATGGTCACTTGATGGAGCGCCGCCCTGCTCCTTATTGTCCTAGTTGCATTGTCCCTCTTACGGTCGTGCATGTCCTTCTTGAATGTCCTGACTTCCAGGACGAGCGTGTGTCTTGCTTTCCGACCGCCCCTCGCGGTCACCTGTCCCTCGATAGAATTCTTGGTGACTCGGATACTTTTGATATCGTTCGCCTTATGCGTTTTTGTTCTCGTATTGGCATCCTTGGTGATATTTAGCGCCCTCTGATTATTTTGCGTATTTGATGGTGCTACATAGCCTTCCCGGTTTGGTGCCTTCTTTTGATAATTACTTACTTACTTCGCCAATCGCCGAAGCGACTCTAACGAGTAGGTCACGGGCTCTCACAACAATAATTTATTGTTGTGTGGTGCCGTATATTTGATCCAAAGCTCAGAAAATTAGTCTCAATTTTAGTCGAGTGTGAAGAACATTTGCATAACAATAATAATGTGTGGGGGTGTAACGAAAAGACAGTGTTAACCATAACAACTTAGTTTATTCAATAAAGTACTAACTACTACAACAAAACAAAAGAAATGTCAATGACGTTACTCGAAATCCTTCCTGTGACACTATCAATGACAGGTAGACACCAGCCCCTCGGACTGCATAATGAACTAACTCGAACATAAGCGTGACCACAGAGGAATCAACAAGCAAGCAAGAACTAACAGATCTATAATCACAATTACAACAAATGACACAGTGGGTTCTGAAATACGTCTCCAGTAACCTCCTAACTGTTCTACACCTCAGTGCAGTCTACTCCTGCAACAGCGGTTGCAATGCAATCAAATCAGTAGTCTTTCAATGACAACAATAACTAATGGGTTCACTGGCAACTCCAGCAACCCTTCCTCAAATTAATCCTTACGTTAACACTCCGTCCCACGGACGATCAACAATCAATAACAATTGATTTACGTTAATAACACAATAACATTTACGTTAATTACAAGGTAACATTTACGTTAAATTACCAACTCTTACAACTGTCACTAGTAACGCGGAAATCAAACAACACTCTACCCGTCGAGCATTCAGTGAGAAAATCCCATTAATCCCTGTACTTCCAGACAGCTGATTAATCTCTTTACTAGTTACGTTAATTTACGTTAATCGGTTACTAATCACTCAGCGATGGTAAACTCTGATTTGCAATGTCCAAAGTGCTAAGAGAACGGTAATCACTCGTGATTACCTTTAGAGTAATTAATTACTATCCTCAAGATCAATAATTAAACAATTAAAATACGCAACCTTTCACACTGGCTCAGCAATTTACATTAAGGTACGAATTCCGTCTGAGCCTTCCATACTCAGACCAATTCAGGCGACTAATAACAGTAATTAGCCCCACGTTTACGTTATTCTAAAATGACGTTACTCCTCTCACGAGTCAATCAAATGCCGGTACTTCCGGGCAGATAACGACGTTACGTTAATGGAACAATGTAGCCTTCGTGTGAGTCGATCAAACAAGGATCGAGATTAATTACTTTGACTTCCTGAAACACGTCAATTACCCGGCCCACTGACCGTTAATTACGACAGACAATACTCTAATTCTTATCTGGCTGATGGCTAGGCTCCTCGAGACTACCGTAGCTGCTTACAGGAAAGTAAATTAACCCAAACGCATTCTACGTTACTCAAATTGTCAAAGAACAAATTCTCTTAAAGCAATGGGCGTTCCCTTGGTTACGTTATATTAATTGCCTCGCAATCACCTCACTGAATACTGGACTTCGATGTCCTACCAGATAACCAGGAGAATATATGTATATCCAAGTACTCGTCTACAGCCGAGTTCACCCAAGACAATGACAAATCACACTAACAAATCACAGTGATTTACGTTACAATCCGGTTGCAATGACAATACTGCAGAACCTAGTAAAATAACCTACAGGACATGAACCCTCTAGAACACTGCCCCACAATGGTTTTACTGGACTGCAATCACATCCGGTGATTGCTCAACACTAGCAACAATCACTATCAAATAACAACCCCCTTTGCAATAACACACACGGCAAGTACTCTAATTTCCAAATATTAGAACCCTGCACACACTTACTTACTGCTGCAAATGACCCCTAGAACATAGGTCAATATATTGCAATCACCACACAGTAAATAACACATTAACACTGGGCACCGTGACACTACGATTATATATATATATATATATATATATATATAATTACCGCTGACACATGTAGCCTACAGCTATCAAACGTTATTGGGAACACTAAGGAGAATCTCACACTCCTTAAATCACATGGGTGAGTGATTTATCGGTCACGCATGCCGATAAACACTCGAGAGTTACGTTACTCGACAGAGCGGGGGCGGTCTCTCTAGACGGCCTCGTCACTCACCAAACCTCACCAAAATTACGTTAATTAATACTGCAACCACAATATATATATTTATATAAATCACACTTGTCACGGCCCTGGGAACACTACAAGAAATTTAAGCCACACTGTGGCACACTCCACAATAATCATTGCCAGGAATCACTGGCGTTACACATACCTGAGCGCTCAGTGTTGGAATTCCACACCTGCAAGACCACACATGGAAATGATATCACTCCGTCCCACGGACGATCAAAAATGATTACCACAATGAAATAAAAGAATTTATTACATGGACATCTTCTCAGTCCTTGGCTAATCTATGTATATTCTGTGTTCCCGTGTGTACCCACACACACACACACACTGTACGTCTGTGTACACTTAAGTCCCTCTGGACTGACAAGATGACAACACAGGTGATTAATCTCCTCGCCCACAATTCACTCCACCTGAACAGGTGCTGCGTGACAATGTGACGGAACACTTGACCTCGAATTCAAGCTTTAGAGACCACTAATCACCGAAATACACACATAGGTACTTACTCATTCACACTGCCGGCTTTACACACCATTCCCATACATCAGGCACCCCGCTATAGGTGACTGGCTCGCTCCGGGTGGCGTAGGCGGCGGTAGTTCCTGACCGTAGTACAAACACGGGAAATTGCCTTAACACTGACACGAATTTCCCCGTTCCCATCGACTGCTACAGAGCACTAGCAAGTCTAATCATCACTGGTAATGGGATCTACGAGTCTGTTGCTGCTCGTATGCACATTCCCCCACGATCCCAGATCACTGTACCTCTACCCCCTGCATACAATAATGTCTTAAACCCCTCCAAGCGACGACTTCGGCCGGATTCTGTGACGACCGATGTCGTAGGTGAAGCAGGAAGCATCAGCAGTTGTAGTCCAGCCACCACGACGCCCTATACATCAATTTGGCCGAATTGAGTACAGGAACGTCTTGACAAGGTGGCGGCTGAGTTCAGAATGATGCTACACAACGGCTATTCCCGCGTCCTTCTCGAAATAACCAATGAGAGGAAGGCATACAGCGGCCTACCCCTCTCATCCAATCAGCGACGGTGTAGCATAGCCCCTAGGGCAGCTCCAAGATGGCCGACCAACATGGCCGCTCAAGATATTTACTATGATGGCGGCTGTCTCCATGACAACCACTCAAGTGGCCGGCGAGCGTGGGACCCCACATGTTTCACCCCACGCCTGCGGCCTAGGCGTTCGCGTGCAAAGTTGTCTGGCTCCATGCCATACAATGAGATGATGCTATCAGCTCTAGCACTGTCCACAGACATGCCACCCCGGCCAGGGTAACATTTATGGGCTGCTGATGACTGGGGCTCTCACATGAGCCCAAACACTACATGTTTCGGTTGCTGGTACAAAACTTAAGTCCGCCCACTTAACAAGTGCACTTAACAAGTGTACTGGCTCCCACAGGCATAAGAGCACTATTGTAAGTGAGCTGGTGAACCACCTCCTCACACTACTTTTATATATGCTTTACATAAAAATTCAAATGTTTATTCATTTAAAGTACATACATACAAGAGGTTATACAAAAATTTATATTTATAGATAAAGCTAGTATATACAATGGGTAAAGCATATATATAAAATGTATATATATATATATATATATATATATATATATATATATATATATATATATATATATTTATATACATATATAAAATAATAAAGCTACTCATTTCATTACGTATGAGGTTATATTTTTTTTATTGGAGTTAAAATTAACGTAGATATATGACCGAACCTAACGAACCCTACCTAAACTAACCTAACCTATCTTTATAGGTTAGGTTAGGTTGGGTAGCCGAAAAAGTTAGGTTAGGTTAGGTTAGGTAGGTTAGGAAGCCGAAAAACAATTAATTCATGAAAACTTGGCTTATTAGGCAAATCGGGCCTTACATAGTAGGCCGAGAAGTGCGTTCTGGCTACTAGGTACGATATATATATATATATATATATAATATATATATATATATATATATATATATATATATAAATATATATATATATATATATATATATATATATATATATATATATATATATATATATATATATATATATATATATGTCGTACCTAGTAGCCAGAACGCACTTCTCAGCCTACTATGCAAGGCCCGATTTGCCTAATAAGCCAAGTTTTCATGAATTAATGTTTTTCCGACTACCTAACCTAACTTTTTCGGCTACCTAACCTAACCTAACCTATAAAGATAGGTTAGGTTATGTTAGGTAGGGTTGGCTAGGTTCGGTCATATATCTACGTTAATTTTAACTCAAATATAAAAAATTGACCTCATACATAAAGAAATGGGTAGCTTTATCATTTCATAAGAAAAAAATTAGAGAAAATATATTATTTCACGAAAACTTGGCTTATTAGGCAAATCGGGCCCTGCATAGTAGGCTGAGAAGTGCGTTCTGGCTACTAGGTACGACGTATATAATATATATATATAATATATATATATATATATATATATATATATATATATATATATATATATATATATATATTATAATATATATATAACATATTTTATAAATATATATATATATATTATATATATAATA